>NC_083342.1:45550940-45855290 GCF_019175385.1 Lycium barbarum | reverse complement strand
TTCTGCGATAGGCGGCTAATACTAAAATCATTTGGGGAACTTTTCCTTTCTTGGTTTTATATGATTTTCCCCTTGTTTACGTGAGGCTTCTGAAACTGGCTTCTGGAGAACGCCTTTTTATGGTACCCATTGAACAAAACACTATTAAAAAATCTTTATTTTCCCACCGAATTTTTGCTGAAAAATGTTCAGTCGCTATTTCTCACTAAATGACAGTGAGAAAAAAAAATCTAAAATGTAGTGTTTCACCTGGAAAAATTAGGACGTTACCCAGCGGTTCAATGAGAACTTGTTTCTCGCTATGCGTTTTTGCAGTGAGCTGCTTCGGTGGGAATGAAGTGGGAAATTCATGTTTTATAGCACAAATTTTTCATTAAATGTCGGTGGAAAAAACTTTTATTTTTATGCTAGTGAGAAATATCAAATGCTAACATATTATACGATTACAAAAGGAAAAAAACTGTCTCACACAGTGGAAGATGAGGAGGATGAAGCAAAGACAACACTAATATCAGAATTCTGAGCCATCTTTGCAAGAATCGAATCACACTGCTTTATATTTATTACTCCCTCCGTCCCAAAATATAAGTGTCATTGTACCTCACTTCATGCCCATTACGAAATCAATAAAGATAATGTATAGTGTAAATTACCCTATTTATTAGATGTTTTCTTGAGAATTAAGCACTATTAAGAAAAGGTAGTTCTTCAATATAAAGATATAGTTCAAAAGAAATACTAATTTTTGTCTTAAATTCCTAAAGTGCCTGTTATTTCAGAACACATATATTTTTTTTTTTTGCTAAAACACACATTTTTGGGACGGAGTAGTAAGTAATATAACTGAGTTTAGACATTGACTTAAAACTACTAACTACTCTTTTGCCTTCAGCAGAGTTTCTAAACAGCGAGCGTTTGAAATGTTTAAGTCAACCTACAGGAATTTTTGCAGAAGATCAATTTTCATTTCACTTTACTACTCTAGAATTATTTTGTTCGTATTTGTTCATTTAATAATACGATTCTTATCACACAATGGAGGTCCAGAATGAAGAGAATTTGTGAAATTGTCATTGCAGTCGCCATAAATTCAAGGCCACTAATAACATTGTGTCACTAATAACAAATTTGTGCAAAAATAACCTTGCTAATCATAACTTTCACAAGCGAGTCAAAACTTTCACAAATCTATGCCGAAAGGAAGAATGTAATTGTGCTTTCACAAGTTACGTCGGGTGCATCATAACTTTGATAAAAATGTTTACAAGTTCTGTCGGGCAAAATACTTACATTCTTTACAAGTAAGAATTGTTTTAAACAAATTGTAGGCATTCGATATTTTTATCCTGACCCCCAAAAAAATTATGTGTACCTGGAGTTGTGTAAGATTGAAGACAACTAAACAATGCTCTTTAGAGGAATTCCCTTCTATTGAATAGTACCTCTTGGATGGACTAGATTTCTCACATATATATGGTCAAATTTTGTCCTTTATCACGTCGTCGTGTTATGGAATTTGCTTACCTCTTTTTGTTGTAAACTCTTATTCTTTCATCACTTCATAATATATTTTCATTAGAAAAGTTAACGTTTAATTCCCTCTGTCTCAATTTTATGTGATACACTTTTCTTTTTAGTCTATTCCAAAAAAAATGATATATTTTTATATTTAGAAATAATTTAACTTAAAACTTCTCTTTTTACCCTTAATGAAATGATTTATAAACGCACAAATATGTATGGCTTATTTTAGACCACAAATTTAAAAAATCCTCCTTTTTTTTCTTAAAATTTGTGTCTATTCAGATTATATCACATAAATTGGGACAGAGAAAGTATAATAATTTTAACATATAATTATATACTTAAGAGCCGAAAAGAAACGAAAAATGCTTAAAAACGAGGGTAGGACTATATAACTACCTAATAAACTCCCTGGGGTCATTTGGTTGGAATCAAGTTATCCCAGCATAACTTATCCTGAGATTAGTTATTTCGGGAAAAATGTTCTCTTACAAAAAAAGAATCATAGATTTAATGGAAAAAAAATACCAAAAAAAAAAATTGAAGTGGAAAAGTAAAATAAAAGACATAGGCATTATTCCCTAATTTTTTTTTTTTTTAAATATTTCTACCAACGAATAAAATGTTACAATACATATGCATAAAAAGTAAAAGGAACGTGCTAATAAGCATAAAAATTGTAGATTTACTAAGTAAGAAATAAGAACAAAATACAATTTTTGTTGACCTCGAATTTCTCTATGAGAGCATCAGCTTCATACAAAAATAAGGAAAAATCAAAATCCTAAAAAATTTACAACCTGAAAAGCACAAAGTAAAAAACCTAAGAGAAGTAACAAAAATTACCTGCTGATTAAATAACTAAAAGGAAAATAAAGTATACTTTGAAAATAATCCTACTCTCAATAATGATTAACACAATTATTTTAAGGCATGCCTAAATTTTTTGAAAATTTCCGTGTTTGTTAGCTGTGAACCTCTGTCTCTCTGAACACATGAACCTAAAGCAAAAATAAATAAAATTAAAATCACAAAAATTTACAGTCCCATAAGCACAAAGTTAAAAATGAAAAGTTTCTTTTGACTAGCAACAACAAAAGGAGAAAACAAATGCATGCTATAAGCATATTCTGTATACGGTAAAAACCGGATATACGTTGAACCAGTGAGATCCGGAACCGAGGGAAGAAGGGGACAAGAATGTGCATAAAGATTTTCGTTCTGAACCGGAGGAACGCCCGAACCTGGGCCAAGGTCGGGGCATCATTTGGTCTGGTTTCCTTCATGGTCGAGTTGGTCGTTGCCGTTAGTCCGTTTGTTTGTGGCCGTTGGTCCGGGAGATCCGTTGGGCGATTGCCACGCGTCGATAACGTCCTGCCACGCTCAACTGCCAATCGTACGGGTGTCAGACCGTATGGCCAACGTAACCCAACCTAATCCAACTCAGAGCTTTTTCATTATTATTTATTGCTCATGTTGTATGAAGCCCATGGGGCACTACTATAAATAAGGGGCATTGTCCTCCTCTTAAGGGGTTGACTCCGAGATATCAAGAACTGTTGTAATAGCAAAATATATATAAATCTCCCTCTCAAACATCAGATTCGATCCATATTTGTTGTGCTTATTTCTTACGTTTCTTAAATCAAATAACGCTTATGTACTAGTAGATACACGAGTCTATATCAAACCATTGATCATCAGTTGCTCCTTTATAGCATATTGATATATTTCTTCTCTCTATCAAATAAGATCAAGATATAACCACAAATCCTATACCTCACCTACAATTTTAATTGATTATCCAAATTCGGGGTAAACAGTTTGGCGCCCACCGTGGGGCTAGGATAATAGTGGTCTTTTATCTTGATCTCTACCTTACCCGTCAAAATCGAAAACATCTTCTGTTCGTCACTGAAAGAACGGACTAAATGGCTGACAGTGGGCAATCCGGTCACGTCAACAACAACGAGATCGTGACCGAAAATGAAGGAAGCGGTCCACGGGGACTACCAAACCCCACTGATCCTAACCCTGTTAATTCGAGGGAGGGCCTTAACCATCAAAACACCGTGGATCAGGAGAATGCAGCCCAACCGGTTACCGACCCTTTAAATACACGTAATTCGATTACTTTGTCCCAGACTCAGGGCCGGAAAGAACCGGGTACCCCGAAGGACAATGTTGACTTACTTTTAATCTTTGAAATGTTGCAAGAACAGAGAGCGGCGATTGCCGAACAAGGAATCACAATAGCCCGGTTGCAAAACGGAGGGGATAAAACAACCTCGGAGGAGGCAAAGGGTGTTGCTGAACCCAGAAGAGATGAGGCACGGATGGTCGAGAGCGATGGCTCCGGAGCTGGGTCATCCACCGAGGTTCTGAGAATGCTCAAAACTTTGGCAAAACGGGTAGACTCAACCGTGAAAAGGGTGGAAACATACAACTCTCGGGTAGACCAAATCTCGGGGGCTCCGCCTTTGCTGAAAGGGCCGGATTCGAAGAGATACATCCAAAGGCCTTTTCCTCCGAGTGCAGCTCCGAAACTAATCCCGAAGAGGTTCAAAATGCCGGATATCCAGAAATATGACGGCACAATGGAACCGCACGAGCACGTGACCTCATACACTTGCGCCATAAAAGGCAATGATATGGAGGAAGACGAAATTGAATCGGTATTGCTGAAAAAGTTCGGGGAAACTTTGTCAAAAGGGGCGTTGACATGGTACGATCATCTGCCCGAGCATTCGATCACTTCATTCGAAATGCTCGCCGATGCCTTTATAAAAGCTCACGCCGGTGCCAAGAAGGTGCAGGCCCGTAAGGCAGATATTTTCCGTATAACTCAGAGAGACAATGAATTGCTGTGTGAATTTGTCAACCAATTCCAAAGAGAACGAATGGAGCTCCCCCTGGTTCCAGAAGAATGGGCTGCACAAGCTTTCACAAAAGGGCTCAATGTTCAGAGCTCAACGGCTTCGTTTAAATTGAAGGAAATCTTGCTCGAATACGAGGCTATGACGTGGGCTGATGTCCATAACCGATACGAGTCGAAGATTCGGGTGGAGGATGATCAATTCGAACTTCCCACGAGGTCGATAAGTGTGAACAAAAGTTTTGAGAGACCAAGGAAAGGTTACGAAACGAAGGCCGAATCGTCGAGGGAAAGGTATCGGCCATACTCCCATTCGGAGAAGCCAAGCTTTAGGTCGGAGAAATCAAGGGTTAGCCCAAGCCGTTTCTCCGGTTGGGGTAGTAAACGGGTCGAGCGCCCGTCGAACAGTCGGGGTCTCTCATTCAGGAGCGATGCTGGAAGCTCTGCCGGTAACAAGGATTTGCCGAAGATATCAGAGTACAACTTCAACGTCAGTACCTCGGGCCTCGTCTCGGCCATTGGCCGTGTCCCAGATGTAAGATGGCCGAGACCTTTAAGGTCGGATCCGGGCCAACGGGACCCAAGCATGGTGTGTGAATACCATGGAACCCATGGTCACAGAACCGAGGATTGTCGCCAGCTAAGAGATGAGGTAGCCTGGTTGCTGAAGAATGGTCATCTCCGAGAATTGCTGAGTGAACGAGCCAAAAGTCACTACAAGGAAAGGGAGGCTCATCGAAGGGCCGAGCCAGTAGAACCCCAACATGTAATCAACATGATAGTTGGGGGCACCGATGCCCCTCGAGGGCCGGTGATGAAACGGGCCAAGGTTTCTGTTGTTCGCGAAAAGAACAGTCGGGATTACTTACCCGAGGTTTCCACCTCTTTCAGCAACGAGGATGCAGAAGGCATCATTCAACCGCACAATGATGCATTGGTAATTTCTATTCTTATCTTTAAAACTCAGATTAAACGCATTTTGATTGACCCAGGTAGCTCGGCTAACATCATCCGGTGGAGAGTGGTCGAACAGCTAGGGCTGCTCGATCAGATCATACCGGTAGCCCGAGTACTCAGCGGGTACAACATGGCGAGCGAAACCACAAAGGGGGAGATATCGCTGCCGGTCAACATCAATGGCACTATCCAGCAAACGGTGTTCTATGTGATCGAAGGTGACATGAAGTATAACGCATTACTGGGCAGACCCTGGATAAATAGCATGAGGGTCGTGCCATCGACATTGCATCAGTTGCTGAAGTTCCCAACACCGGAGGGGATAATAACCATCCGAGGCGAACAGCCCGCTGCAAGGGAGATGTTCGCGGTCGAGGAAACGACACCTCAGCCCGAAAAATCGGATCAAAAGGAGAAGGACTTAACTGGGGAAACAGACACCAAATAGCAATCACAGCATACAGGGTTAGATCCGGGGTGCGAAGAGGATGACTTCGGTGTGCCCAGATCATTCGTCATGCCTGATGACTCGGACGCAACCAAGTCAACAGTAGAGGAGCTGGAGTAGGTCATCTTGTTCGAGTATCTACCGGACAGGAAGGTATACCTGGGCACGGGGTTAACCCCAGAGCTCAGGAACAAGTTAATTGAATTTCTTCGAGCTAACGCAGATTGCTTCGCATGGTCCCATATAAATATGACAGGTATATCACTTGAGGTAGCAACTCACAAGCTCAGCTTAGACGGGAAGTTTATCCCGGTGAAGCAGAAGAGAAGGCCCATGGCGGAAGCAAAACACACCTTCGTAAAAGACGAGGTAACAAAGCTTTTAAAAATAGGTTCTATCTGGGAGGTAAAGTACCCGGACTGGCTAGCTAACGTGGTAGTGGTGCCCAAGAAAGGTAACAAATTTTGAAATGTGTGTTGATTACAAGGATTTAAATAAAGCATGCTCGAAGGATTCATTCCCGTTGCCTCACATCGATAGAATGCTCGATGCGACGACCGGGCATGAGATGTTAAGTTTTCTCGATGCCTACTCCGGGTATAACCAGATTCGGATGCACCCGGAGGATCAAGAGAAAACATCCTTCATCACCCGGTACGGGACTTACTGTTATAATGTCATGCCTTTTGGACTAAAAAATGCCGGTGCAACTTACCAACGCCTAGTTAATGAGATGTTCGAAGAAAAAATAGGGAAAACAATAGAAATTTATATTGACGACATGGTGGTAAAGTCACTGGAAATAGAGGATCATTTAAAACATTTGCAGGAAACTTTCGATGTACTCCGCAAGTATAACATGAAGCTCAACCCTGAAAAATGTGCCTTCGGGGTAAGGTCCGGCAAATTTCTGGGTTTCATGGTGTCAAACCGGGGGATTGAAATCAACCCAGACAAGATCAAGGCCATTGAGGATATCGAGGTGGTGAATAACGTCAAAGGAGTACAGAGGCTCACCGGAAGAATAGCGGCGTTGAGTCGTTTCATATCGAGGTCCTCGGACAAGAGTCATCGTTTTTTCTCCTTACTAAGGAAGAAGAACGACTTCGTTTGGACACCGGAGTGCTAAAGAGCTTTACAAGAATTGAAGAGATACCTGTCTAGCCCACCGCTGTTGCATACACCAAAGGCGGATGAGCCGCTTTTTCTCTACCTTGCTGTCTCCGAGGTAGCGGTAAGTGGCGTTTTGGTCTGAGAAGAATCAGGTACGCAATTTCCTATCTATTATGTAAGTAGAACTTTGGGGGATGCGGAGACCCGTTATCCCCACTTAGAAAAATTGGCATTGGCACTGGTAAGTGCTTCTAGAAAGCTCAAGCCCTACTTTCAATGCCACCCAATATGTGTAGTAACTACTTACCCCCTGAAAAATATCATGCATAAACTGGAATTATCGGGTTGACTAACTAAATGGGCCGTCGAAATTAGCGGATATGATATCGAGTACAAACCTCGAACGGCCATCAAGTCCCAGATCTTGGTGGATTTTGTGGCAGATTTTACCTCGGATATGGTCCCCGAGGTCGAGAAAGAACTTCTGCTAACCTCGAGGAAGGCCTCGGGTATTTGGTCACTACATACGGATGGGGCCTCGAACCTCAAAGGTTCCGGGCTAGGAATCGTCCTTAGAACCCCGGCCAGGGACGCCGTTCGACAGTCTATTAGAACTGCTAAATTGACTAACAATGAAGCCAAGTATGAGGCTATGATTGCAGGTGTGGAATTGGCCCGAAGTATGGGGGCCGAAATAATCGAGGCAAAGTGCGACTCGGTCTTGGTCGTAAACCAGGTGAACGGCGTCTTCGAGGTCAAGGACGAACGGATGCAATCTTGAAAAAATCCAAGTGATACTACATCGATTTAAAGAATGGACCATGCAGCACATACCAAGGGAGCAGCACAGCGAGGCCGATGCATTGGCAAATTTGGGATTCTCGGTCGAAGGGGAAGAAATCAACCTCGGGACTACGGTGCACTTGTTGAACACGGCGATAGAAAACGGACATGCCGAAATAAACACCATGGGTTTAACTTGGGATTGGCGCAACAAGTACATCGACTACTTGTGTGACGGGAAGCTCCTGAAGGACCCAAAAGAATCACGATCTTTAAGGACCAAAGTTGCGCGTTTTTGCTTGGTAGACGGATAATTGTATCGACGCTCTTTCTTCGGGCCCCTGGCTAAGTGTTTGGGTCCCGGAGAGACAGAATATGTGATGAGAGAGGTGCACGAAGGAACCTGCGGCAATCACTCTGGTGCTGATGCTCTGGTCTGAAAGATTATCAGGGCCGGTTATTATTGGAACCGGATGGAGAAAGACTCAAGGAATTTTGTCCGAAAATGTGACGGGTGTCAGAGACATGCTCCGATGATTCATCAGCCCGGGGAGTTGTTGCATTCGGTGGTGTCACCCTGGCCTTTCATGAAGTGGGGAATGGACATTGTCGGTGCGCTACCATGGGCACCAGGTAAAGCCCGTTTTATTTTGTTTATGACTGATTATTTCTCCAAATGGGTTGAAGCGCAGGCCTTTGAAAAAATCAGAGAGAAGGAAGTCATCGACTTCATATGGGACCACATCATCTGTCGTTTCGGCATCCCTGCTGAGATCTTGTGATAACGAACCCCAGTTCGTGGGTGGCAAAGTCAACAATTTCCTCGAAGGGTTGAAGATCAAGAAAATTGTATCAACTCCGTATCACCCGTGTGAGAACGGACAGGCGGAATTCACGAACAAGACGATAATCCAAAATCTGAGGAAAAGACTTGAAGCATCGAAGCATCATTGGAGAGAAATATTACCGGAGGTATTATGGGCTTACAGAACCACATTGAAATCAAGCACGGGGGAAACTCCTTTCTCGTTGGTCTGCGGGACTGAAGCCCTTATTCCCGTGGAAGTTGGTGAATCGACCCTCCGGTTCCGATATACGACCGAGGAATCAAACGAGGAAGCCATGGCCGTAAAACTCGACCTCACGGATGGACTTCGCGAAAACGCGTTAGTCCGTATTGCGGCCCAGAAACAGAGGGTGGAAAGGTACTACAATCGGAGAGCCAATTTTCATCATTTTCAAGTTGGGGACTTGGTGCTTCGAAAAGTTACCTTGAACACCAAGAATCCCAACGAAGGAAAATTGGGTCTGAATTGGGAAGGACCGTACAAGGTAACCGAGGTAACGGGTAAAGGATCATACCAGCTGGAGTCCATGGACGGGAAATGGTTGCTCAATAATTGGAATGTGGCTCATCTGAAAAGATACCACTACTAAGGTATGAACTCCCCATGTTTTTCTATTTTTGACCTTTCCTTTTTGCAGGAAGCCGAGTACCGGACAAAGAAAAGAATCTAAATCTGAAAACACGTGTTGCACTCTTTTCCTTAGTGCGGTTTTGTCCCAAAATGGGTTTTCCGACAAGGTTTTTAATGAGGCAACAAGTACAACGTGTTACTCGGGGTCACACAATGCGAGTGGGGACTCAATAGCACTCACCCGACCTTGCAGCTCGGATCAACACTAGGGGACTATAATACCCACTTCGAAGTTTTCCCCGGTTAGTGGAAATTGGAGGAGCACTCAAACAAAACCGGACCTAAAATACTAGGTTCCGATGTAAGGACCAAACGATCAAAATGAATCGTTTCCACGCAATATTTGCTACGGCAAAACAAAGAGCGAGCCTTCTGCACTAGGTTCCGGTGTAAGGACCAAACGATCAGAATGAATCATGTCCATTTAGTATTTGCTACGGCAAAGGTAGGAGGAAAAAGTTCAAGTTCATTCTCTTCTATATATATACTTGCAATACAAAAGTTATCGAAAGTTTGGATAACATTATCTCGAGATGTCTTCCAAAGTAAAGCACTCTACCTCGACGATTACTGCCGTATTTCAACACCACTTCATTCATATACCCGATACCGGGCGCTACGGTCGAAATTCGACAAAGGCAACAAGGTCATAGCGAACCGAGCCAAAATTGTTAACCCCATAAACGGGGACTTTTACATCAAAAACCGGCTAAGGCTGAGACTCAAGTGTCCGAGATATACCGGCCCTAAAAATGCCTGTCGTGATTCGGAGACGTCCGAATTCACGAAGCATAAGATAAGTCCCATGGGCAAAAACTCAATAGATTCTCGGACAAAATGCACTAGATGAAATAAGAAGCCGATATTCAGGCATAGTAAGCAATAATGATTCTTTAAGGCAGACCGACAATCCGGTCGGAAATCACAACAAACATTAGAACAAAGGCAAAGAGGCAAGGAAAACACATGTTATATTCTTACGAAGGATTTTACATCAGGGATTCTTACAAAGGAAAAAAGAAAAAAGAAAAAGGCCAAATACAGGCCCTAATCTATCCGGCATGACTGGATCCGGAGGCTTCGGACACTGTCCGCTCGGAGTCGTTAGACTCAGACCCGAGGGCACCCTTGGCCTCTTCCTCAACTCTTCTAGCCTCAAGAATCAGGGCCGGAAGATCCGTAAAGCCGTGCTCGGCTTGCTCGAGGGTGATCCTCTGAGATTTCCTTTTCTCGTACTCAGCGGCAATGGTAGCATGAGCCTCGGCGGCCTCCACGCTCTTCAAAGCCTCATTCAAATTGCCCTCAGCCTGGGCTAACTTTGCCGCCAGAGCATCCCGAGCCTCTCCGAGGACATTCTGCATTTGGATGGCCGACTCGAGCTCGGCCTTGAGGGCGTCATTAGCATCAGCCGTATCCCGGAGCTTGGTTCTCAGAGCATCGCATGTTTGGCCCCTTTTCTTCGCTTTCTCCTCGAGCACCCTCATATGCTCTTTATCCCGGGCACTTTCGGATTCGAGCAGCTGATGCCTCTCAGCCATGCTTGAAGCCTCGGACTTGGCAGTGTCTAACTCCTCCCGGAGTTGAGAAATGGCGGTTTCGAGCTCGCCGAGTTTTGAAGAGAGGCGAGTGTTGTCTCGGCTAAGGCCTATCTTGTCCACTTCAAGGCTCCGGTTATATTCGGCCATCGCGACTAGCTCACCTTTTAACTGTCGGTTTTTGGCCTTTGTCGCATCGAGCTCAGGCCGGAGGTTGGAAAGAGCAACTGCTTGGTTCAACTCCTCCTCCTTTTCCCAAAGAAGGTGCAAATATTTATCCGTTTACTGGCCCTGGGCATCCAGTTGGCCCTTGAGATCATCTAGGTGGAGTGCTCGAGAACATGTCCTCAAACTCATCCGGCCTCGAAGCAGGAGTTGGAGAATTTGGAGCGATCTCAGCAGCTTCAGCAAAAGCAGGGATCCCCGAAGACGCAACCGACTCGGGCACCGGATGAACGACAAAGGGGACTTCGGTCTCCACGATCGGTTCGGTCCTTTGACCGACTTCGGCAGTAGCCGCCTCCCTGGATCTTCTTGTCCTTTGTAGGGGGTTCTCTTCGGAAGAAGCGTCGCCTGAAATATCGATGAATTCAATCGACCTTAGAGGATTTGGGAAATGAATTTCTTCCTCACCTTTGTATAATACGGGAGCCGAGGCTCCCTCCCCGAATGAAGGTAGGGGTGAAACAGTGACCACCGCTTCTGGAATAGGGGCCACGGAAGGGGCCTCACTGATCCTCCGAACGAGGAGCTCGGGCTCTGCTTCGTCCCTTAAGGTCCTAATGACGCTCCTCACCCGTTTCTTCGGTTTCTGCCCTTTGCCGAGGGCCTTTTTCTCTTGGAAGCAGCGGCAGCGAGGATGCGAGATGCACCTGCTAAATCGAACTTCGGTACCGACATTGTGGGTTCGGCTGCCGACTCCGGTCTGGGATCAACCGAGCCCTTGGGCAAACCTGAAAAGCAAAGACGCAATGAGTACGGGTAATGGAAGGCGCAGTGAACACGGTAGAAGCGAAGTATTACCGTGGTTCTGGGTGACCCATCGACCGCGTGACAGGTGGCTCCACGTCCGGTTGTCGTGGACATGCTGGCTAAGGAGTGCAGTGACCCACTCGTTCAGATTCCGGATGACCGGAGGAATATATCCATTGGCTAAATATAAACAGGAAAAGCGGTGAGAAAGTGGGATCGAAGTTTAACAAAACATGCAAAGGTAATTACTTAGAGTTGAGGCTTACGCTTGTTGTTCCACGCTTCTGGAAAAAAGGCATGTGACTATCCAGAATGATATCCGAGGTCCTCACCCAGACATATTGCTCCAACCAGCCCCTGTCTCTATCCTCGACCATTTTTGAGAAAAATGGATTCCGGCTGCGCTTGGAGAGTTTTATTACGGCACCCCGGAACACCCTCGGGGAATATAAGTGTATTAAGTGGGCCAGCGTGAGCTCCTTCCCGGCATTGTTGGCCAACAACCGGAGGCATGCCACGACCCTCCAAACGATCGGATCAATCTGTGCCAAGGTCACGTCGTAGGTCCGGCACATGTCCAAGATGACTGGATCGATAAGTAGGTCGAGCTTAAGAGTGAAAGGATAAGTGTACACGTATAAAAAACCTTCCCGATGGTCGGTGACTGATTCACTTGGCCCGGGGCAAAAACTTGGACCGAACGGGTGTCCCACCCGCAATCAGCCCGGACTAAGTCGAGCTTTTCCTCAGTAATGGATGAGGGATATCGCCTCACATCGAACCCCCTATCGGATAACGAAGAAGGTTTTTCGACCTAGAGGTCTTTGTTGAAGTTGGGCTTGGCCGGTATAATGTCTGAGGCAGTGGGCTCGAAGGTGCTTTTTTGCTTTAATTGGAGATGCGGGGTCGGTTCCATGAGATGAAACCGAGGGAATATCATGGGAAGTGGTCTAAGACATTTTGAAAATATGGAAAGAATAAATTGAGTGGATTCACAAAGGAAGTTAAAAAAGAGTAAGGGAACAGACGATTCAAGAAATGACAGAGTAAGAAGTAGCGACACTCGAGCAGGAGCAGTTAGCAAAGATGGTAACAAGGTTGTTTCTTTTTACATGGTATAAGTGATGGATCAGCAGCAAACTTGCTATGGAGGATAACTATATATGGTGAAGATGAAGAAGTGCAGTAAAGAGTGAAAATGAAGAGGAATGGATCGTAAAAATGTGAGAATGAAGAGGTGAAGAGCCTTATATAGGCATGGGAATGGAACGGTTACCGATGTCGGCCAGTCAGGGGGAGCCACGTGTCCCATAATTAATGAGGAGTGACCTGAAACGACGTGCGTTACGGCGGTTGTCAGAGTTGACCATCCGGTATAAGACACGTGGCCAAAGAAAATGGGACGTGATGCAACTGTTCCCGCCAAAAGTGAAAAGATAGCAATGGGAAAACAGGGTCACCGTTTATTGATTCATCCACTTCCCGTTACTCCGATAAATCTATGGTCCGGGAAGTGTGGGGACTATCTGTATACGGTAAAAACCGGATATACGTTGAACTGGTGAGACCCGGAACCGAGGGAAGAAGGGGACAAGAACGTGCATAAAGATTTTCGTTCTGAATTGGAGGAACGCCCGAACTGGGGCCAAGGTTGGGGCATCATTTGGTCCGGCTTCCTTCATGGCCGAGTTGATCGTTGTCGTTAGTCCGTTTGTTCGTGGCCGTTGGTCCGGGAGATCTGTTGGGCGATTGCCATGCGTCGATAACGTCCTGCCACGCTCAACTGCCAATCGTACGGGTGTCAGACCGTACGACCAACCTAACCCAACCTAATCCAACTCATAGCCTTTTCATTATTATTTTATTGCTCATGTTGTATGAAGCCCATGGGGCACTACTATAAATAAGGGGCATTGTCCTCCTCTAAAGGGGTTGGCTCCGAGATATCAAGAACTCTTGTAATAGCAAAATATATATAAATCTCCCTTTCAAACATCAGATTCGATCCATATTTGTTGTGCTTATTTCTTACGTTTCTTAAATCAAATAACGCTTATGTACTAGTAGATACACGAGTCTATAGCAAACCATTGATCATCAGTTGCTCCTTTATAGCATATTCATATATTTCTTCTCTCTATCAAATAAGTTCAAGATATAACCACATATCCTATACCTCACCTACAATTTTAATTGATTATCCAAATTCGGGGTAAACACATTCCTACTCTTAATAGTAAAGCCACTACTTTGATGCCTATCAAACTTTCTTTAAATTCCTTATGATATTGAAACACATAAAAGCATTAAAGGGATGTTAGAACATTGAGTAAGAAGTACAAAAACAAATGAGAAAAGAGGAAGAGGAAAAATATGTTGCTTTTATTTGAAAGTTTAAAACGTTAGTCACATTGATTGAGGAAGAAGGGGAAAAGAAGCAAAATATTTAAAGACTTTTGAGGGTTAAAAAATAAGAAGAGAAAAAATGATAATTGTGTTTTCTGATTTAAGAAATGTGTCACGTCACCTTTCTAAATTCAGCAAGTTAATAATTTAGATACTATTCCTCATTTTTTATGAAAAAAGAAAAGGCTTCAAAATTGTTATATCCCGTACTTTGCATTTTCGGATAATTTGAGATAATTGCGACAAGTTAAACATAAGGCTATATTTTGATCTTGTTTAATACATAAGTTTTTCATGAAAATATTGATGCGGAAATATTGAGGAAGGCTAAGGGAAAAATTGAAAATTAGGAAAATAGTTTTCATGAATTACAATTTGTCATGAAAAATAAATGGGCTTGGAAAAAATAAAGGCCCAAGTGTGGCCGGCCAAGGGATGGGCCAAGTCCCACTTGGGAATTTAATCCAAGTGAATAAAAAGGGATAACTCACCATAAATTGTCATTTTCCCTCAAGAACATTCAAGAAAAGAAACTTGAGAGCCAAAGACAAAGGCCATTCGGCCAAGAGAAAAAGAAAAGAAAAAAAAATTGAAGCCTTCAATTTTGATCCAAAAAAATATATTCTTCTAGTATTCCTACTAATTCAAAGGTCCTCTTTAACATGGTATAATTGTTGGAGCAAGAAAACTACTCTTTGTTGCAAGTCCAAAATTCTAGTCAAGTTGGAAATTAAGGAAAAAGGTAAGAATTAATATTATTTTATATGTTATGGAAGGTTTATGTATGTTGTAGTATGTAGAAATGAATGAAAATCATGGAAATAATGTGTGTTGTGTGTGGCCGTGTGGGTGTGTGTGTAGCATTGTGGCCGTGTGGGTGTTGTATGGTGGAGAAGAGATGAATTAATTTTACTTAGCATGTTAGTTGTGTTGTTATGGACTTTATGATGCAAATGAAAGTTTAATGGTTCAAGTCGGCATTGAAATTGGTTGTGGGTTGTTGTAGGAATTAATGTGATTCTAATATTGTTTTATGTAGTTATGAGAATGAAGTTGCTAAGGTATGAATTGTTGTTGTAGTTTATGAATTTGAAAGAAGGAAATGCATTGTTGTAGCTTTTGTTGCATTTGTAGAGTTTCGGGTGGAATAGAGTTTGGTTAGATTGTTTTGAATGTTGTGCGGGTTACTAATGTTAGAATATGTTTCAAATTGATTATTGGTATGGTTGTTGATAAATTTGGCCGAGTTGAATTCTCGGGGTTGTTGTATTTACAGGGGAGATGCTGTCGAAATTTCTGCAGACAAGTACTAGTTAGAATTGAATTTCTAAGTACTTGTAGTTAACGTTTGGTAATTAATGACGTTATTGTAGATCTTGGGGAGCCCGAGACTTGAGTTGGGATTAGCTTAGGAGGCGAGCGAGGTATGTAAAGCCTAACCTTTTCTTCTTTGGCATGATCCTTATGAAATAAGTATATGATGTATATGTATGACTCCAGAAAGATTCTTATTCTTAGAGCCACTAGGATGGCTAACGTTCTTGATTTCTATAAGCTGTTTCGTATGGTTTTAATGCGTGTCCATAATGTCTGAAATTTGGCCAATATGTTTCCGAATGGCATTCGAGAAATGAATGATATGACTAAAGTCTTGAACTTTCAAATGCTAGCACGTTCAATTATCCCATCGAGTCTTTGACATATTTTGATACGTACATATGATTCCAAAAGCTCTATTTGATTTGATCCATAACGATATCCGAAAGGTACTTGACATGATTATGGCTTTGAATTCCCAAAAACGACTTCTGAAACGCTTATAGAACGTTCTGTACTTCAAACGCTCATAACTTTCTCATACTAAGTCGGATTGACCCGAAACTCGTTTCTGAGCCTTTAGGAGTCGGTAAGTATACTTATCCATCGAATCTTGATTTATGTGCATATGGTTTCTCACTACTCTGCTCGTGCATACTACTATGATATCGTTCGCCGGGTCCCGGGCCGGTTTTGTCATCGTGCGCACTATGTTATATTCGGCAGTATGATGTGTTACGGCTCCCGAGTCCCTCGCCATAGGGCCGGGTACCGTTTATATACGGCGTTATGATGTGATATGGCATATGATGTGTATGATGTTATGATGTGCTATGATGTTACGATATGTTCGGGATTGTACGGAGATTTGAAACCTTCTGGAGTATGATGTGTTGTGGCGCCAGCGTCGGAGTGGCGACCACGTTCCTGAGCCCTATGCATGACTCTTATATATATGCATCATTTGTGTTTTAAAACGAGCTTCTTGGTATATTGATTTTTATACTCATTTTCCATATTTTGTATTTCAGTTACGATTTTGGATAGTGTATTTCATGTTTTACATACTCAGTACCTATTTCGTACTGACCCCCTTTCTTCGGGGGCTGCGTTTCATGCCCGCAGGTGCAGACGTTCGTTCTAGTGACCCGCCAGTGTAGGATACCTATTCTTCTACTTTGGAGTGCTCCTTTGATCCGGAGCCCATACTTTTGGTACAGATCTTTTGTTGTACATGTTTCTGTATATATATATATATATATATATATATATATATATATATATATATATATATATATATATATATATATATATGACTATTTGGGGTACGGCGGGGCCCTGTCCCGTCATTTGTTTCTGTTGTTGTTTGTAGAGGCCTGTAGACATATATGTGGGTCATGGGTCATTATTGTTCGTTTATGTCTGTGGTATGTGCCTTAAGCGGTCCCGTTTGCTGTGATGGCCGAAACGGCCCATATGTATGTGTATGGATGTATATATTTGGGCGATGTGTTTTCCGTCAGCCTTGCCGGCTTATGTATGATACTTTGCTACATGTGACCGCTTAAGACGACATCTGATTTCAGTATCTGTATAACTTAATGTATGCTGAACACGGATAAGTCCTTGATATATCGATTTGGTAAGCGAGTGTGTATGAGTGTCCAGCTCGGGCACCAATCGCGGCCCACGGGGTTGGGTCGTGACAAAAATATAGTTGGGTTAATTTATAAATTTGGCATGTAATAGCAGATATGTGTAATGTATAATGTATTATTATTTATTGTATGTTGAAAAGATGAATTTTCTCATACAAATGAATTACGAACTTAGCAACAAAAATTATTTGGAAGCCCACCTCCTAATGCTCTTGCGACACAAATGGTAAAACAACTGAAATTTTGTTACTGAAAGGGACATACACACATGGTATCAATAAGAATAATTAATACTAAAATAATCAACAAAATATAGATTATACATTTATAAACATATAATACAGATTTAAAAACTTACCTGATGTAGCCTAATGATGAATTTGAAGGGACACAATTGAAATATATCTCTGATGGAAGCAAATGGTAGTGTTGATAGTTCAGTATTGGAGTGTAAGAGGGGATAAGGAAATTCTTGTCAATTCAGCATACAACTTAATAGCTTTATTTTGTATCTGTGCTACAAACAATTAGCAAAAATGACAAATGGTAATCGTTTATACTTACTGCTGCGATCTTTTCTATCAACTGCAACTGTGCAAGAGAAGATAAAACAACCAAAACTCGACGGAATGTTATAAGTAGAATATCTTTTCTCCACCAATATAACTCCAAATTCGCTAGAAGTACCGCCAACATATCCTGATCGTGCTTTGCATTTTTTTTTATATCCCTTTTGCGTGGTCAAGAAACCTAGCAGCAACAACAACAAAAAAACAAAAAAAAAAAAAAAAAAGAGAAAAAAAAAGATACAGCTTTAAGATTTCATTAAACAAAATCCACAATTGTGGAGAATTACCAAAATTTTTGCTTTGATGACCAAGAAAACAGGAAAAAACCAAAATCCTCTTTCATATTGTTGCCTTCCGCCAAAAGATGATTGTAAAGAATATATGTAGCCTTGTTCTTTATGCCCATACAAATAGCGAAAGAAGACCAAAAAAACGTAACCTTTTTTTCCTGTGGAAAAGAACTAACCCATTAATATGTGTTAATTGCTCAATTTAATTGGAGATTAAAATGGTTGACACATGAATGGTAAAAATGGCCAAAATCCGTAGAATACAGGAGAAGATGAAAAACATAGTCATTAATACGTATTAATTTCTCAATTTAATAAAAATAATTATGAAGGAAAGAGACTTTTGATTTTTTTTTAAATTTAATATAAGCTAAACTAATAGGATGGAGGAGGAAAAAATTGCAAAAAAAGGAAAAAAAAGGTAAATGGGATCCTTGACCATAAAGAGGTGCCACGTAGGATTGATTATGCCTAGTTTTATATTATATATAGATTTGGTAGCATAAAGAAGTGTAGAGTGATGTGTTAATTTCCCTTTAGACCTACCAATTGGACTGAGTTATTTTTGGTTACATCATTGTCTTTCCAAGATTTTCCTTTGCAACAAAATCTTTGACGATTGTTATTTGGAGGTTTATCATATTTCATGTTTGTGTGAGAGACGGCGAGATGCCTTTTGTCTTTGGGTGCGTATGAGAACTAATGCTTTTCCACTCATCTATGCATCAAAATCCATTCCATCTAAAGTTGAGATGCTTTTGGCATAAAATGCCAAAGTGCAAGAAAAAGACATTGATTCTCATGCCTATTAATAATATCTAGAGTTGGCATTCCATATCAAAGATGAATAAAAGTCTACAAATAAAAATAATGATAATTAATTTTGTCTCAGTTTAGGTGGATATATATAATCATTACAGATAAAAAAAATTAACATAAGTAGGTCAAATGTACAAACAAATTATACTGTGTGAAACTGAAATTGCTAGCATAAACCAATTGTACAAATAAATTTCTTTTAAAAAGAGGAACATACACCTTTTTTGTTTTACTAACACAGGTATTTGGCCGGCTTACTAGCACATTAACTGTTAATCAGATTGCTACTACTTTCAACTAACACATGTATCGAGTAATGCTGTTCATCGAGACTTGATGGCGAAAAAGAAAAAATCATCTAAAATATTTTTGTGTCTATACTAAAATTTGAACCATAAATTCTTATGGTTTTCCTCAAACGCCACATCCTTGAATAAGTAAAGAGTAAACATGATTTAATTTCACAAAGAAGTGGCACAATTAATTTATGATGGAATAAAAAGAGCAAAAGGAAAAAAGGAAAAAGAAAGTCCAATGGCTCTTTCCTAGACAAAGGGATGACAAATCTACTTTTTGGTGCATTTTTATCCACATATTGGCTTTTCTTGGTATCTACTTGTGACTGAAACAGACAGCAAATGCACAAATAATAGACCAAGTGGATATATGTTTGGATTTTCTATGTCTTCTAAATGATGTCATGGGGCTTTTACAATTTACAAAGGGAAAAGGGCCTGATTTACCTCTCTACTTTGGGAAAAGATTCATATTTACCCCTCGTTATATTATCAGGCCATTTATACCCCTACCGTTACAATAGTTGAAATATTTTCCCCTATTTTTAACGGAGGGGTAAATATGAACCTTTTCCAAAGTAGAGGGGTAAATCAGGCCCTAAAAAATAAAACACCCTAAAGTTTCCAAATAAAACTTACTTCGGGTACCTTTTCAACCCCTAAAATGACTATCCGAACGTCTACATAACCTTGATGTATTGAGCCTACATTATTGTACGCAGAAAAAATATCAGGTTCTATATAAAATATTGACGTTTCGGAGTCTTGACACACCACTAATCATTGGTCAAAGTATGAAAAAAAAACTAAATTTTTTCAACCAAAACTTACTTTGGGTACCTTTTCAACCCCTAAAATGACGATCCGAACGTCTACGAATCCTTGATGTATTGAGCCTACATTATTGTACGCAGAAAAAAATATCAGGTTCTATATAAAATATTGACGTTTCGGAGTCTTGACACACCACTAATCATTGGTCAAAGTATGAATAAAAAACAAAAATTGGCCAACTTTATTTTTTTGCAACACTTAGTGTTATTTTCCATACTTTGACTAATAATTAGTCGTGTGTCAAGGCTCCGAAACGTCAATATTTTATATAGTACCTGATATTTTTTTCTGCGTACAATAATGTAGGCTCAATATATCAAGGATTCGTAGACGTTCGGATCGTCATTTTAGGGGTTGAAAAGGTACCCGAAGTAAGTTTTGGTTGAAAAAATTTAGTTTTTTTTTTCATACTTTGACCAATGATTAGTGGTGTGTCAAGACTCCGAAACGTCAATATTTTATATAGAACCTGATATTTTTTCTGCGTACAATAATGTAGGCTCAATACATCAAGGATATGTAGACGTTCGGATAGTCATTTTAGGGGTTGAAAAGGTACCCGAAGTAAGTTTTGTTTGGAAACTTTAGGGTGTTTTATTTTTTAGGGCCTGATTTACCCCTCTACTTTGGAAAAGGTTCATATTTACCCCTCCGTTAAAAATAGGGGCAAATATTTCAACTATTGTAACGGTAGGGGTATAAATGACCTGATAGTATAACGAGGGGTAAATATGAACCTTTTCCCAAAATAGAAGGGTAAATCAGGCCCTTTTCCCATTTACAAATCGAAATATGCTTTCATCATGCTCAAACCTCAAGCCATGTGTTCTTCCTATATTAATAATATACGAGCAAAAAGACACACCTCATTTTGCTTTACACCAAAGGACGTGTTTAGCACTTCATCATGCACATTATGAAACATATAATTGTCCCCCAATAATTTTGACTTGACATTTCAGTTATTTTCTTTTCTATTATATTTTCGGAGATCAGTATTATATCTTCGATTTGGGTACAAAAACCTTTTAAAAAAAGTGATACATAATCTACGCATTATTTTATCCGTCATGACTGATTGACGTCTTGTTGGAAAACTGAACGCTTTTAGCTTGTGTAGTAAAAAGATTCTTTTTACCTCCCTATATTAAAATTGTAAGCAGAATAAAAGATGGGTAAAACTCATATATACAAAGGGAGACATACATTCATGAATAGCCATAAGTCCTGAAATTGGGAATTGACCAATTATGAATGGATCTTATTTATGATTATGGGTAAGAACTTATATAAGAAAAAACATTATCTTCTTGTATTAAGATCAAATTTTGTGCGGGACTATCGTGTGACATGCATGGAAGATGGACACAATACAAATGGATAGAGATGCATAACTATTAAGGGCAATTTTAGTGAAATCAAGTTTCACTCAATTTTCACTCTATAATAGCGACTTCTCTTTTAATTTACGATATTAAGTCTACTGCTCTTTTTTATTTTTTCGTTAAAAATTATTATAATTTATGTATCCTTAATATAAAGAAAGAATATTATTTATCTTATTTACCCTTATATACTTTTTTATTTACTGATTTTCCAAATATTTTATTATTTTTAGTTTTTTATTTATTCTATTAACTGTTAAGGCTTAAATAAAAATAAAAATAAATGTAGGCATTCATGCTCTCTTCACTATCAACTAACATGATCGCACTTCTAATTTTTTTAAAACAATATTCGGCCACAAGGGCCCTTATATTGAATAAGGAAAATCGAAAAAAACAAATGCAAAATGGAAAGCGTCTACTCTAGAAAGGGAAAGTGCGATAAGAGAAAAAAAAATCCTAGACTAGAGAGTAAAAATTGCAAGCTAAGATTCCTCAAATGTGTTCCAATCTTCACTTCAATGGCCATCTGCGAGGTGATCCTCTTGTGTCTGCTGCTGAAGACCGTGAATCGATGATGTATTGCACAAATTTGTGTTGTGTGAGCTCGTTTGGCTGGTTAGTTCTCTGTTGCCTTCGTTGTTAATTTTTGTTATCGAAAAGTGCTGATTCTTGATAGTAGTTGTATGTTGTTTTTGTTGCTTCTGTTTTAGTTGTTTTCCCTGGCTCGTTGTTGTTGTGTGTTGTTGACTGATTCTACGTGTGCTTCAGATTTCGTTTCGCCATGTCTAGTTCTGTGCATTTTGTCATTACTTGACTGTTTTCAATCTCGTGCATGGACATTGTGGTTTATCACTGTTAATCGACTTCCAGTTGCTGAAAGCAATTGTATTCCACATTCCCTTTGTCCAAAGTTGTATTTGCTATATCATCTGCCATTTTGTTTCTTTACCTGAAGATGTGTGTGATCTGCATTTGACACCTTGACATTATGCTTTGAATTTCTTCAATCCACCTCAAAATTTGCCAAGGTGGTTTCCATAAACCTTGTATCACCTTTTGTAACATTAGAGAATTTGTTTGTATCAACACCTGCATGTACTTCTTCTTTTAACAACACCTACATGCCTCCAATATAGCTGCTTGTCACGCCCCAAAATCCACTCTGGCGCAACAGGCATTCGATGCTAATGAACCACATCGAAAGCACCTTATAAAGATCATAATTACAAACAATGCCCCATACTTATTAGTTAATCCAGTTACGCAGATTTAAATTAAGACAATAATTAAGCAAAGAAGTCTGATATTAAGTTAATGAAAACTTGTCAACCGCTACGCATGGCGAAATACCTCACCAAGTCATTCAATGACTATCTAGGTTACCACCCACAATATGAGCAACTAGTTATGGAGCTTCTATGAATGGGAATAATCTAGACATTGGGATGCAGCTCGAAAACTAATAATAAAATAATAAATGACTCAATGAAGCCCCACAAACAAGGATGTGGAGCACTAACAACTCGAAAGCAGCAAGTTCTTTTAGTCCGTGCGATTCGCATGTACCTTCTCTTCTCTGCTACCTAACATATCATCAAAAATAATAATGGTATGCCTGAGTACTAGGTACTCAGTGAGTATTTAAGGGGCAATAGTTCATATCATAAAATAATCATAATAATGATAATCAGTAAAAAGAGTATCAATGAAACATTTCAAAATCAGTGATATAGTAAATCACAAAGCTTAGTAAAATCATAAATGGAGAAATAAGTCAATTCATGTTCATTATGTTCAAAAGCATTATATCATGTTAATCACAGCAATAAACTAGTAAGTATGGTAAATGATGAATGTCCAGTTTAAATCATTAATGAAGAAATAGTCAGATTTTGATTAAATAAGTCGTATATCATATTTAAATTATTTTCCTTTCAAGTCAAATTCGTTAAATTGCCAGCTCAGGGGCAACCATAAACATGCCAATAAAATGCCCAAAACATGCCAATACATGCCCAAATCAATCGTAACGAAGGGACAACCACTTTAGGCTCCCTAAATCGCTCAGAAGCACCACATTTGGGCTATCAACCCACAATGGCTACCCTTCCTCCCGAATAGCTAGGGAAAAACCACATTTGAGCTACCAACTCTCGATGGTTACTCTTTCTCCCGAATGGAGCATGAACCACACCGGGGCTACCAACCCTCGATGGCCACTCTTCCTCCCCAATGGATAGGCAAACCACGTTAGAATCCATAACGGCCACCCTTCCTCCCGAGTAGCTAGGTAAAACACAAACAATGGAAATCAATCATAACATATTAGTCGAATCACAAATCATGACATGGAAGCCGAATAATAAATCATGGCATGGAAGCCGAATAGTTCATTATGAATTATGTTCATCATCACACTAGTAGGGGTATATCAAGTCACTAATCAATTTAGAAACCATGTTCAAATTATTAATCAAATTTCAACTCATCGAAACCCGTCCATATGGAAAAACACATTCAAGACCAATTCTTTTAGAAACCAAGTTCAATCATCCCGTAATTGTTACACCTTGGAAAATTCCCCATTTATGTACAGTGAATAGGATAGCGAGGAACACGAGGAATACGGTGATTTGGATAAGTAAGAAATGACATTTGATGATCCTAATCGAGATTCAAAGACATTTGACTAAAAGGAAGAAGTTTGACAAAAAAAGTAAATGATATGTTATGTGTCGGGTAAGAATTATGGACGACGAGTTAATGATGGCATAATGATGTCTTAGATACGAGTAATGACGTCCCTTATATTGTTAATGAAGTGCTAAACGAGTGTTAAGAAGGTCCCACAAGGATCGGAGATCAAACGAAGTGACAAGAAAAAGATCAGCGAAAAGATGGGTTATGCGGTCGATTATACGGACCGTATAATGTTTTACGACCCGTATAATGGACCATAGAAGTGTCACAGAATGAAGTTGCTGAAGGGTTGATTTCACAGTCGATTATACGGCCCGTATAATGTGCCGTCAAATTGACACAGGAATGGGTGATCACTGGAGCAGTTTTACGGTCGATTATACGGACCGTATAAATATTTCCGACCCGTGTAATGGACCGTATAATGATGTCGGGACAGATTTCAAGTTTTAAATAAGAGACCCAAGTTCATTTATTTCATTTCCATTTTTCATTCTCCACAACTCAAGAATTCTCTAGAAGCTTCCACACATTTCATATACAAAGATTCATGAAAAATTGATGATCAACCTCATCAAATCAACAAAACTAAGTGTGAGAAACACATTAAAGTTCATCTAAGCCAAGAAATCTCATGGAAAGTGGAACTGGGGTTTTGTTCAAGTGAGGTATTTCAACTCAAGGCTTATTCCTACAATATCTAAGGTACGTTTTATGATGTTTTCATGATTTTTGAAGTATTGATAAGTTGAAACACTTGGATTGTGGAAGCATATAGAAAATGGGTCATAAATGTGGGAATAGTGCTATTGTTGAATAGTAGTTTGGAATGAATCATGAATATGAATATGTTGTGATTGTAAGTAGATTATGAATGACATTTAGAACATAGAATGAGTGTTATACGTGAAAGAACGTAATAGTGAATTGTGACCATGATTACGAGGAAGTTGAAGTGAAATTGTGAAATGTGGATAATGTAGATAAATGACGATTGTTGTCTACTATATTATGAACGTTGTTAGGAATGTTTGGGAGCTGATATATAATATGGGAAAAGATGTATAAACAAAGGAAACGCTGTCCAAATCTTCCTAGAAATAGTAAGCACATTTAAGTAATCGATTGGCTAACATTCATGTGACTTCTCTTGAAGGTAGAAACGTGAGCATCGAAGGAGAACAAGCGAGTGATATATTAGTTAAACGACAAAGGTATGTGAGGCTAGTCCTTTGTTTCTATGACATGAATCTGATGGTATGATTCTCCTCTTTTCTCCATGAATTCTCTATATATATATCCTGGAAAGCCAAGAGTCTATGATCACGAATAGCTATATGGGATAAAAGATGTGCTATAAGTCCAATGATGATGATAAGCTTGAGTCTAAAGATTCTAGAGTTTCCGATATGACGTTCCTATAACGCTAATGATGTCGTATGTTGTAAACACTCACCTTATACATTATTCCTTTCGAGGTAAGGCAGAATACCGTTAAGTTAAGTATGTCATGTATTGTATACACTCACCTTATGTATTGTTCCTTCAAGGTGAGGCAGAGTATTATAAAGGCGATGATGATATGTATTGTACCCACTCACCTTATATACTACTTCCTTCAAGGTGAGGCAGAATGCTTGTGAACGCTCCATAATGAAATCGGGGGATCACGACCTTATGTCACCCCGATAGAGTATAGTTGTCCTTGAGTCTTCATGCATGTATTATAATGAGCATACTATGATGAGCATATGATGATGATATTACACCGTACCTATATGGTCGGGCAGTTATACACACCACTATAGTGGACAGCTTATACCCCGGACGCGGGAGGCCTAGACACAGGTTACTTATTATTACACCGTTCCTACAAGGACGGGCAGCTTACACTTATACATTTATGCATATGTGATAGGATGACGAGTATGAGTAAGATAGCATGATTTATTTCTTTTATGATTCACAGTCAGTTACAGATTGCTCCTCATTTGATGCCTCCCCATTTCATTGATGTTTCATTATTGTTTATGCCTCTCATACTCAGTACAATGTTCATACTGACGTCCGTTTTCTTTGGCCGCAGTGTTCATGCCCACAGGTAGACAGGAAGGTGAGCTTGATCCGGACCCGTAGGAGCCAGTAGCTGATTGAGAGCACTCCATCGTTCGGAGGTGCTTATGATGATTATTTTGTGTATATTCATGTATATGTATTTTGGGCATGACGGGGTCTTGTCCCGTCCTCATGTCTACCACTCTAGTAGAGGCTCGTAAATACGCAGTGTGGGTTAGATGGTCTCACGAGATTGCTACTATGTATATGTATTATTTTGATGGCCGAAAGGTTATGTATATAAATGTATTTATGTTTTCAAAGTAAATATGACTTTCTCACGATTTGAGTATGAACTTGATAAAAGAGCGTTAAATAAGTATGATGAGTTGTAGGACGAGCGGTGCTCGGTGGTTAGCCCCGGGTACCCGTCGCGGCCCCTAGTCGGGTCGTGACAAAAGTGGTATCAGAGCGGTTCAGTCCTAGGAAGTGTCTACGAGCCATGTCTAGTAGAGTCTTGTTTATGGTGTGTTGCGTGCCACGCTATTAAACAAGAGGCTACAGGACATTTAGGAAAAATGACCATATTTCTTCTATGAGATCATGCGATAGAGCCGTGTATAAGATTTTATCCTCCATAATAGTGTGTTGTGATTACAAAATGCCGCCAAAGGGAAAAGCTACAGCCGCCCAGAAGGGCAAGACTACGACAAAGAGGCGGGTAGAAAGAGAGCCGCCCATGAATGTAGAAGAGGGCGAGTCATATAATGAGGCTCCATCTAATACTTCCCATACCCCGCCCAATGTAGAAGAACAAGGAGAAGCTTCAGCTCCAATTCCTCCACCGGGTGCTTCGGGTCAACAAGTGACCGAGGCTATTCATTTATTAACACAATTGGTTGCCGCACAGGACATCGGCAAAATGTGAGTTCAAGTGATCGGGTAGCTAGTACCAGATCCCGTGATTTTATGAGTATAAATCCTCCGGAGTTTTTTGGGTCAAAGCCGGATGAAGACCCGAAAGGTTTTATTGATGAGATGCTAAGAACATTGAGGATTGTCCATGCCTCCGAAACTGAATCCGTGGAGTTGGCATCTTATAGACTCCGAGATGTGGCGGTATTGTGGTATAATAATTGGATAGCGTCGAGAAAAGAGAATGCGCCTCCTCCCGTGTGGCAAGAATTCGTAGATGCCTTCATTCGTCACTGTTTGCCACCCGAGGTCCGCTAAGCTAGAGCGGATAGGTTCTTGAATCTTAAGCAAGGAAACATGAGTGCCCGGGAGTATAACATGCAATTTAATTCTTTGGCTAGATATGCCCCGACTATGGTGGCCGATATGGGAGACAGAGTGCATCGTTTTGTGAGTGGCTTAGGGACACATTTGTTTAAAGATTGCTTAACGGCTTCATTGCAAGACGGGATGAATATTTACCGAATACAAGCCCATGCCCAAAATTTAGAGGGGCGACAAAAACCACAAAGAAGTGATCGTGATATTGATAGAAGGCAAAGTAAGAGGGCTAGATCTATGGGAGCAGGCAGTGATTATAGAGGGGGATCGAGGCAGACTTATTCCAGACATTCCGACCAGTCAGTGACTAGTGCACCTCCTCAATTTACGGGTAGGAGATTTGATCGCTCCTTTCGTTCAGGACAGGGTCAGAGTTCGAGGGCCCCAGATTCTCAGTTTGGGGGAGATTATAGCCAGAGGAGACCCCCAGTACCGCAGTGCAGCCAGTGCGGTAGATTACATTCCGGATGATGTCGTCAGGGTTCGGATTGTTGTTATGCCTGTGGCCGGGTTGGACACATGATGAGAGATTGCCCGTCGATGAGTGGTAGAGTTGGGATTCAGCCCACAGGATCAGCGGTCGGTTCTTCTTCAGTGCGCCCGGTTGGGCAGACTTCTTAGGTTCCAGCAGGCCGAGGTAGAGGCAGAGGGGGAGCATCTACTTCAGGTGCCGCTCAGCCCCGTGTGTACGCTTTATCCGGACGACAGGATTTCGAGTCCTCCCCGGACATGGTTACAGGTACATTGTCCATATTTTCCCTTGATGTGTATGCATTGATTGATCTGGGCTCCACTTTCTCTTATATTACTCCATATGTTGCGGGTCGTATTGGGGTGAAACCTGAGCCAATCAAACCTTTTGAGGTATCTACTCCGGTTGGTGATCCCGTGGTAGCTAGACAAGTGTATAAAAATTATGTAATTGTGATATGTAATCGCCAGACAAAAGCTGATTTAATTGAACTGGAGATGCTAGATTTTGATGTAATTATGGGTATGGATTGGTTGGCCTCGTGCTATGCTAATGTTGATTGCCGATTGAAAGTGGTTCGATTCCAATTTCCGGGAGAGCCCGTGCTTGAATGGAAGGGTAATGCAGCATCTCCAAAAGGTAGGTTTATTTCCTACCTTAAGGCAAGGAAGATGATAGCCAAGGGCTATATTTATCATCTAGTTCGGGCTCATGACACCGAAGCAAAGTCGCTAACTTTCCAATCAGTTCCGGTAGTAAATGAATTTCCGAATGTATTTCTAGATGAACTTCCAGGTCTTCCTCCAGAACGAGAGATTGACTTCTCCATTGATGTGTTGCAGGACACCAAGCCTATTTCTATTCCTCCTTATCGAATGGCTCCGGCAGAATTGAAAGAGCTAAAGGCACAGTTGAATGATTTGCTTGAAAAGGGGTTTATTAGACCCAGTGCATCACCGTGGGGAGCACCAGTCTTGTTCGTGACAAAGAAAGACGGATCTCTACGAATGTGCATCGATTATAGGCAATTGAACAAGGTGACAGTAAAGAACAAATATCCTCTTCCAAGGATTGATGATTTGTTTGATCAACTACAGGGTGCCAAGTGGTTTTCTAAAATAGACTTGAGGTCGGGTTATTATCAAGTGAGAGTTAGAGAAGAAGATATTCCCAAAACAACTTTTAGAACGAGATATGGCCACTATGAGTTTCGGGTGATGTTGTTTGGGTTGACTAATGCTCCGGCTCTGTTTATGAATTTGATGAATAATGTATTCAGGCCACTCTTGGACTTATTTGTGATAGTATTCATTGATGATATTCTGGTATATTCTCGCACAGAATCAGAACATGCGGATCGTTTGCGAATTGTTCTTGGCATTCTTCGAGCCCGAGAATTATATGCAAAATTTTCAAAGTGGCGAGTTTTGGCTGAATTCTGTAACATTTCTGGGCTATGTTATTTCAGATAATGGCATTCGAGTCGACACTCAGAAGATTGAAGCTGTGAAGACTTGGCCAAGGCCGACAACGCCTACAGAAGTCCGTAGTGTTCTGGGTTTGGCAGGTTATTATAGAAGATTCGTAGAGGGCTTCTCATCTATTTCATCCCCATTGACGAAGCTAACCCAGAAGTCGGCTAAATTTCAATGGAATGATGCTTGTGAGCGCAGCTTCCAAGAGTTGAAGGATAGATTAACCTCAGCTCCAATCTTGACACTCCCAAAAGGGCCCGATGGTTATGTCGTGTATTGTGATGCTTCTGGCATTGGGTTAGGATGTGTATTAATGCAGCATGGTAAATTCATTGCTTATGCCTCGAGATAGCTGCGAAAACATGAAAAGAACTACCCAACTCATGATCTCGAATTAGCTGCGGTTATTCATGCATTGAAAATGTGGAGACATTACTTGTACGGTGTGCATGTTGATATCTATACAGATCACAAAAGTCTTCAGTATGTTTTCAGGAAAAAAAAGTTAAATCTGCGGCAGAGGCGGTGGTTAGAACTGCTGAAAGATTATGATGTGAATATTTTGTACCATCCAGGAAAAGCGAATGTAGTAGCCGATGCGCTTAGCGGTCGATCAATGGGCAGTCTATGTGAAGTTCCTCCGGAAAAGAAAGAGATGGTTGACGAGCTCCACCAACTAGCTAGTCTTGGAGTACGTGTAATTGATTCGGGTGATGCAGGGATTAGTATTAATGATTCCATAGTTTCGTCCTTGGATATAGAAGTGAAAGAGCAGCAATATGAAGATCCTCAGTTAAACCATTACAGAGACATATCTTCTGAGAAGGAGAAGTCCCCATTTAATGTTTCTACGGATGGAATTCTTAGATACCGAGACAGGCTATGTGTTCCAAATGTCACAGAATTGCGCCGTCGAATTCTAGAGGAAGCCCATTATTCTCGGTGTTCTATTCACCCAAGTGCAACCAAGATGTATCATGATCTCAAATTGATATATTGGTGGGATGGCATGAAGAGAGACGTAGCAGAATTTGTAGCACAGTGTCCAAATTGCCAACAAGTAAAGATCGAACATCAAAAGCCAGGAGGCTCATTGCAAGCAATGGAAATCCCTAATTGGAAATGGGAAGTTATCAATATGGATTTTATCATGGGATTACCCCGTTCCCGAGGAAGGTATGATTCCATATGGGTGATCGTGGACAGACTCACGAAATCAGCCCATTTTCTTCCGGTTAGGACTACCTACTCAGCAGAAGATTATGCAAGGCTGTATCTCAAAGAGATTGTGAGACTTCATGGTATTCCATTATCCATTATCACAGATAGAGGGGCACAATTTATAGCCAAGTTCTGGAAATCCTTTCAAGAGGGTCTAGGTACCCAAGTGAAACTTAGCACGACATTTCATCCGCAGACTGATGGACAAGCCGAACGCACTATTCAGACCTTGGAAGATATGCTACGAGCATGTTTACTGTATTTCGGTGGTAGTTGGGATGGTCACTTACCCCTTATTGAATTTGCATACAACAATAGCTATCATTCCAGCATCCAAATGGCTCCGTACGAAGCTTTATATGGAAGAAAGTGCAGGTCTCCGATTGGATGGTTTGAACCTGGAGAAGTATAGTTGATAGGTCCTGAATTGTTTCAGCAAGTGGTAGAAAAAGTCAAGGTGATCCGAGATCGATTGTTGACAGCCCAAAGTCGCCAAAAGTCTTATGCGGACAGTCGCCGGCGAGACTTGGAATTTCAGGTTGATGATTGGGTATTTTTTAAAGTGTCGCCAATGAAAGGGGTGATGAGATTTGACAAGAAAGGAAAGCTAAGTCCTAGATACATTGGACCCTATAAAATTATCCGCAAGGTGGGTCGTGTAGCCTATGAACTGGACTTGCCTTCAGAGCTTGAATCAGTTCATCCAGTCTTCTATGTTTCGATGCTCCGTAAGTGTGTTGGGGATCCCATGAGGTTTGTTACGATTGATGATGTCCAAGTGACAGAAAAGTTAGCATAAGAAGAGGTGCCCATTTCCATCCTAGACAGGCAAGTACGAAGGCTTCGAAATAAGAAAGTAGCCACAGTCAAGGTCTTGTGGCGAAACAACAACCGGGAAGAAATAACTTGGGAAGCAGAAGAGAGTATGAAATCCAAGTAACCGCACTTATTTCAACCCCCAGCAGAGACTCAAGATGAAGCCCCAACATTATGAGGTATGTACGCTTACTTTTCATGCTTTTGGTCGTGTGTGGCCATAGATATGTTGCTATTATGTTGTGGCCCTGTGAGGAAATGATATTATGGGTTGTTGTGACAGGATGGTAGTGCTATATTAGAGGGGAAACTCTGGCGAAATTTTCGCAGAATTCCCGAGTGTTTAACATTCGAGGACGAATGTTCTAAAAGGGGGGAAGAATGTTACACCTTGGAAAATTCCCCATTTATGTACAGTGAATAGGCTAGCGAGGAACACAAGGAATACGGTGATTTGGATAAGTAAGAAATGGCATTTGATGATCCTAATCGAGATTCAAAGACATTTAACTAAAAGGAAGAAGTTTGGCAAAGAAAGTAAAGGATATGTTATGTGTCGGGTAAGAATTATGGACGACGAGTTAATGATGGCATAATGATGTCTTAGAGACGAGTAATGACGTCCCTTATATTGTTAATGAAGTACTAAACGAGTGTTACGAAGGACCCACAAGGATCGGAGATCAAACGAAGTGACAAGAAAAAGATCAGCGAAAAGATGGGTTATGCGGTCGATTATACGGACCGTATAATGTTTTACGACCCGTATAATGGACCGTAGAAGTGTCACAGAATGAAGTTCCGGAAGGGTTGATTTCACAGTCGATTATACGGACCGTATAAAATTATACGGCCCGTATAATGTGCCGTCAAATTGACACAGGAATGGGTGATCACTGGAGCAGTTTTACGGTCGATTATACGGACCGTATAAATTTTTCCGACCCGTGTAATGGATCGTATAATGATGTCGGGACAGATTTCAAGTTTTAAATAAGAGACCCAAGTTCATTTATTTGATTTCCATTTTTCATTCTCCACAACTCAAGAATTCTCTAGAAGCTTCCACACATTTCATATACAAAGATTCATGAAATATTGATGATCAACCTCATCAAATCAACAAAACTAAGTGTGAGAAACACATTAAAGTTCATCTAAGCCAAGAAATCTCATGGAAGGTGGAACTAGGGTTTTGTTCAAGTGAGATATTTCAACTCAAGTCTTATTCCTACAATATCTAAGGTAAGTTTTATGATGTTTTCATGATTTTTGAAGTATTGATAAGTTGAAACACTTGGATTGTGGAAGCATATAGAAAATGGGTCATAAATGTGAGAATAGTGCTATTGTTGAATAGTAGTTTGGAATGAATCATGAATATGAATATGTTGTGATTGTAAGTAGATTATGAATGACATTTAGAACATGGAATGAGTGTTATACGTGAAAGAACATAATAGTGAATTGTGACCATGATTACGGGGAAGTTGAAGTGAAATTGTGAAATGTGGATAATGTAGATAAATGACGATTGTTGTCTACTATATTATGAACGTTGTTAGGAATGTTTGGGAGCTGATATATAATATGGGAAAATATGTATAAACAAAGGAAACGCTGCCCAAATCTTCCTAGAAATAGTAAGCACGTTTAAGTAATCGATTGGCTAACGTTCATGTGACTTCTCTTGAAGGTAGAAACATGGGCATCGAAGGAGAACAAGCGAGTGATATATTAGTTAAAAGACAAAGGTATGTGAGGCTAGTCCTTTGTTTCTATGACATGAATCTGATGGTATGATTCTCCTCTTTTCTCCATGAATTCTCTATATATATCCTAGAAAGCCAAGAGTCTATGATCACGAATAGCTATATGGGATAAAAGATGTGCTATAAGTCCAATGATGATGATAAGCTTGAGTCTAAAGATTCTAGAGTTTCCGATATGACGTTCCTATAACGCTAATGATGTCGTATGTTGTAAACACTCACCTTATACATTATTCCTTTCGAGGTGAGGCAGAATACCGTTAAGTTAAGTATGTCATGTATTGTATACACTCACCTTATGTATTGTTCCTTCAAGGTGAGGCAGAGTATTATAAAGGCGATGATGATATGTATTGTACCCACTCACCTTATATACTACTTCCTTCAAGGTGAGACAGAATGCTTGTGAACGCTCCAAAACGAAATCGGGGGATCACGACCTTATGTCACCCCGATAGAGTATAGTTGTCCTTGAGTCTTCATGCATGTATTATAATGAGCATACTATGATGAGCATATGATGATGATATTACACCGTACCTATATGGTCGGGCAGTTATACACACCACTATAGGACGAGCGGTACTCAGTGGTTAGCCCCGGGTACCCGTCGCGGCCCCTAGTCGGGTCGTGACAGTAATAGGTGCAAATCATATTTAAATATTATCACTTTAGAAATAAATTCGATCACCACTAAGCCCTAAATTTTTCCAAAAATAATTTTTTTGTGAGAGTTTCCTTTGTAACTAAACGATCCCGGTAAGATGGAAATACAACTAATACCCAAACAAGAACAACATAGTTCTCACGAGGACTCTCACAACTAGAACACTTATCTATATAAGCCTGATATAGCTTCATAGCATTAGCCAACATTTGTGTAATTCGCAATGATCAAAAGTTTCAACACATACCTTTTTTGACAAAGAGGCGCACAATATATCAATCCAAATACTATACTCTGACAAGGAGGCTAATTCACCAACTCATAATTCAAGCCTTACTTACATTACTTCCAGTGCTCATTAAATTTAGTAATAACACGCATACCTATAGTTTCCAATAAGAGTGTAACGAACCGCTTGGTCGTTATGCATAATTTTACCATCCTACCCTTGCTAGTACTTTCCCGAGGTTAGGAATGAGCAGACCTAAATAAATTGGGGTGTGTTTTATGTTGTGTCTTGTGACATATAAGTGACTCTGTGATGTATTTTTAACTTGGTTTGTGATTGTAAGTAGATTATGAATGACATTTAGAACATAGAATGAGTGTTATACGTGATAGAACGTAATAGTGAATTGTGACCATGATTACGGGGAAGTTGAAGTGAAATTGTGAAATGTGGATAATGTAGATAAATGACGATTGTTGTCTACTATATTATGAATGTTGTTAGGAATGTTTGGGAGCTGATATAGAATATGGGAAAAGATGTATAAACAAAGGAAACGCTGCCCAAATCTTCCTAGAAATAGTAAGCACGTTTAAGTAATCGATTGGCTAACGTTCATGTGACTTCTCTTGAAGGTAGAAACGTGAGCATCGAAGGAGAACAAACGAGTGATATATTAGTTAAACGACAAAGGTATGTGAGGCTAGTCCTTTGTTTCTATGACATGAATATGATGGTATGATTCTCCTCTTTTCTCCATGAATTCTCTATATATATCCTGGAAAGCCAATAGTCTATGATCACGAATAGCTATATGGGATAAAAGATGTGCTATAAGTCCAATGATGATGATAAGCTTGAGTCTAAAGATTCTAGAGTTTCCGATATGACGTTCCTATAACGCTAATGATGTCGTATGTTGTAAACACTCACCTTATACATTATTCCTTTCGAGGTGAGGCAGAATACCGTTAAGTTAAGTATGTCATGTATTGTATACACTCACCTTATGTATTGTTCCTTCAAGGTGAGACAGAGTATTATAAAGGCGATGATGATATGTATTGTACCCACTCACCTTATATACTACTTCCTTCAAGGTGAGGCAGAATGCTTGTGAACGCTCCATAATGAAATCGGGGGATCACGACCTTATGTCACCCCGATAGAGTATAGTTGTCCTTGAGTCTTCATGCATGTATTATAATGAGCATACTATGATGAGCATATGATGATGATATTACACCGTACCTATATGGTCGGGCAGTTATACATACCACTATAGTGGACAGCTTATACCCGGACGCGGGAGGCCTGGACACAGGTTACTTATTATTACACCGTTCCTACAAGGACGGGCAGCTTACACTTATACATTTATGCATATGTGATATGATGACGAGTATGAGTAAGATAGAATGATTTATTTCTTTTATGATTCACAGTCAGTTACAGATTGCTCCTCATTTGATGCCTCCCCATTTCATTGATGTTTCATTATTGTTTATGCCTCTCATACTGAGTACAATGTTCATACTGACGTCCGTTTTCTTTGGCCGCAGTGTTCATGCCCACAGGTAGACCGGGAGGTGAGCTTGATCCGGACTCGTAGGAGCCAGTAGCTAATTGAGAGCACTCCATCGTTCGAAGGTTCTTATGATGATTCTTTTGTGTATATTCATGTATATGTATTTTGGGCATGACGGGGTCTTGTCCCGTCCTCATGTCCAGTACTCCAGTAGAGGCTCGTAGATACGCAGTGTGGGTTAGATGGTCTCACGAGATTGCTACTATGTATATGTATTATTTTGATGGCCGAAAGGCTTATGTATATAAAAGTATTTATGTTTTCAAAGTAAATATGACTTTTTCACAACTTGAGTATGAACTTGATAAAAGAGCGTTAAATAAGTATGATGAGTAGTAGGACGAGCGGTACTCGGTGGTTAGCCCCGGGTACCCGTCGCGGCCCCTAGTCGGGTCGTGACAGTAATAGGTGCAAATCATATTTAAATATTATCACTTTAGAAATAAATTCGATCACCACTAAGCCCTAAATTTTTCCAAAAATAATTTTTTTGTGAGAGTTTCCTTTGTAACTAAACGATCCCGGTAAGATGGAAATACAACTAATACCCAAACAAGAACAACATAGTTCTCACGGGGACTCTCACAACTAGAACACTTATCTATATAAGCCTGATATAGCTTCATAGCATTAGCCAACTTTTGTGTAATTCGCAATGATCAAAAGTTTCAACACATACCTTTTTTGACAAAGAGGCGCACAATATATCAATCCAAATACTATACTCTGACAAGGAGGCTAATTCACCAACTCATAATTCAAGCCTTACTTACATTACTTCCAGTGCTCATTAAATTTAGTAATAACACGCATACCTATAGTTTCCAATAAGAGTGTAACGAACCGCTTGGTCGTTATGCATAATTTTACCATCCTACCCTTGCTAGTACTTTCCCGAGGTTAGGAATGAGCAGACCTAAATAAATTGGGGTGTGTTTTATGTTGTGTCTTGTGACATATAAGTGACTCTGTGATGTATTTTTAACTTGGTTTGTGTGTTGGCTTGTGTTCCTATAGCCTTAGAAAGATTTTGAGAGACTAAGTATAAAAAGTGGTAAAATTTCGTGCTCACTTCCTAAAAAGCATCGCTACAGCGGAAGGATTTCCACTGCAACTAGCCCGTTGCAGCGAGAAGGGGTCTCGCTGTAGTGAAAGATTGAATTTCTCATGGTCCGCTGCAGCGAAAGGGGTTCGGCGCTGCAGCGAAGAGGGGACCGCTGAGCGGTCCTCATTAAGTCAAAAACCCGAGTTGAATACCTTTTTTGACCCCACTCCTCACATAACTCCAAAAACAGTTCGCAAGAACCCTTGAGGTGAATTTTCTAAGGCAAGATCAATACTCTTCATCAAGGTAACTTTCCACCATTAATCTCATTAGTTCTTTAATCGTATTAACTCCTAGCTCCAAATAAAAGCTAGTTTGGGGAGAATTGAAAGGTTAGAACACCTAAGTTCATGAAACCCTAGAATATTAATAGGTTTATTGTTTATTGTATTTTATCATCTAAGAGTAGAATTATCACTTAATAGCATGAGAATTGGATAAATTATGGCAATTTTTTGTTGAGACTTAAGGTTGTAATAAAAATGGGAACTTTGGCTAAAACCAGATTTGTAGGGTTGGAATGATTAGAGAACCCATTAATTGATTCAATATGATGTTTGAAACTAGAATTAGGATGATTATGATCCTAAGGATAATTATCCCATTGATTAAGGGTAGAATTGGTTGATGATCCTTTACTTACTTAGAATTGTGATTCTAGATTTCGAATGTTCCGAAGCTTTGAGGAAAGGAAAAGCTATTGCGGAGTGATTGTATTGTTCCAGTTCGGCTTTGAGGTAGGTTAAGGTTTACTTGAGTTAGACTTTGATTAGTTGATTGTATATGTCGTAGAATTTATGGAAGAAATCATGTCTAGGTCTTCGGACTTGGAGTTTGGTGATTGCTGTTAGTTATGTGATTTAATTGTGTGAAGTGATTCTCCATTGTTGAGTTTGATAAACTTGAATTGTATTCTTGGGACTGTTGAAAGGGAGGTGTTCATATATACCCTTCAGAGAGGAATTGAGATAGCTACATATTATATTATTATTGAGAAGATTATTTGTCAGTCTTATTGTGACTTATGTTATTTGATTGTACTTCATTGGTGTTGGCTTGACACGTATTCTTGAGCTATTCTTGTTGTCATGACCCGGCTAGGGGCCGTGACGGGTATCCGGGGCTAACCACCAAGCACCACTTGTTCTACTACTCATCATACTTATTAAATGCTCTTTTATCAAATTCATACTCAAATCATAAGAAAATCATTTTTTTCGTTTGAGAACAGAGATGCTTTTATATACATAAGCCTCTAAGCTATCAAAATAATAATATATATACATATACAGTAGTAACCTCGTGAGACCATATAACCCACACTGCGTATCTACGAGCCTGTACTAGAGTGCTAAGCATAGGGACGGGACAGGACCCCGTCGTGTCCAACATATATATATATATATATATATATACACACACACACACACACACAAAAGAATAATCAAAGGCACCTCCGGAACAATGAAGTGCTCTCAAATTAGCTACTAGCTCCTATGAGTCTGGATCAAGATCACCTCCCTGTCTACCTGTGGGCATGAACACAGCGTCCAAAGAAAACGGACGTCAGTATGAACATTGTACTGAGTATGAGCGGCATAAGCAATGAAAATATGTCAATGAGATAAAGGAAGCATCAATAAGGTGAAACTCTATATAACAGTCACTTATAAAAGAAATAACACATACTGGCTTACTCATAATCATCATCATATCATATATGCATAAATGTACAAGCTGCTCGACCATATAGGTACGGTGTGATAATCATTAGCCTACGTCCAGGCCTCCCGCGTTCGGGGTACCATCTCATGCCGCCCACTAGTGGTGTCTGCCCATGTCACCTAGACATGGTGTATACATATAACTGCTTACCTTAGCGGTGTCTGCCCGGCCATATAGGCGCGGTGTCTTATCATCATCATGTGCATATCATAGACTTATCATATTCTCATCATACTATTATCATAATGCATGACTGGAAACTTAAGACAATTATACTCTATCGGGGTGACATAAGGTCGTGAACCCCCGATTCCATTATGGAACATTTATAAGCATTCTGCCTCACCTTGAAGGAATTAGTATATAAGGTGAGTGGATACAATGAACAACATCGTCAACTTTATAGGGACATCATATCATGCACTCTAGGATCTTTAGGCTTAAGCTCATCATCATCATTATTAGGCTCATAATATATCTCTTATCTCATATGACTATTCATGAACATAGACTCTTAGTTTTCCGGAATATAGGAGATTCATGAAGAGAAAGGAAAAGTCATGCCATAGGATTCATGCCATAGAAAGAAAGGACTAGCCTCACATACCTTTTACATTTAACTTATCTATCGCTTGCTTGTTCTCCTTCAATGCCCATGTTTCTACCTTCAAGAGAATTCGCATGTACATTAGCTAATCAATTACTTAAACGTGCTTACTACAGCTAAAGAAAATTGGGCAGCATTTCCTTTGTTCATACAACTTTTCCCCATATCACATTTCAACTCCCAAACGTTAATAATATCATCATCAACGACTTTAGTCAAATTCATCATTTTCCAATTCCTACAATTTCCTCTCAAGGTCACCCATAATCATAATTATACTATAACGTTACATTCATTCTCATCTAATGTTTCTCTCACACCTCTAACATTGTTCATAACGTGATTACAATCTCTACATATCAAGATTCATGATTCATATTAATCTACTATTCACAATTGCCACTAATCTCATCTTTGGTAATCTATTTTCCATTTTCTTCCATAATTCTAGTGTTTCAACTTTTCCTTACCTTAAACATCATGGAATTATCATGAAAATTACCTTTGAATGCATAGGAACGGGTTTTGGTTGGTAATACTTCACTTGGAGAAAACCCTAACTTCACTCCCAAGAGAATTCTTGACTTGGAGGAACCCTAGTGAGCTTCTTGCACTTGATCCACTTGAATTTATGGTATAAATCTTTGATTTCCCTTGTATTCTTGTAGATGAAGTATGTGGAACCGTCTAGAGGTCTTGAGAGAGATGAAGACGTGTGTGAGAAATGGAATTAATGAAGTGGGATCACATTTATATAATTGAACTTACTCCGCCCGTCGGGACTTCCACGGACACTTGTTCGGTCCGTGGAACATTGCACGGTCCGTGAAAGTGGTTGTGGTTCACCACCTTGGAATACTTAGTTGCTGTTGAGTTATACTGACCATTATACGGTCCGTATAACATTCCACGGGCCGTATAACATGGTCGTGTAACTCACAGTTTTCCTGAAGTTGTTCTCGTCATTTCGTTTGATCTCCAATCCTTATACAACCTTATTAACACTTTTTTAATACTTCATTAATGATCTAAACATCCCTATAACTCGTCCTCAAGACCTTACTAAACAATTCTTAACGCAATAATTTACGAGACCTTTTCTAAACCTCACTTATACTCCACTTATCCTTATCAATCCTTATTCCATCATTTCGTATAGCTTCAAGATCTTAACGTACGCATTCTAAGGCCACTAATTATCCATCTTATAATCGTAAGAACTTCCTGTTATCCTTAAGCTCGCGTTGGTTAATTCAGTATATGACGACATGAAATTTCCAAGGTGTAACACTTGTGATGTGATTATGAGGCATTTATTGATGGTTGGGATGGAACATATACATCTATTACGGCACATTTGATAGGGGGTGACTGTCACAACCCGGCTTGGGGCCATGACGGGTACCCGGGGCTAACCACCGAGCACCACTCATTCTATTACTTATCATACTCATTAAGCGTACATTCATTAATTTATACACAATCATAGGAAAACCATTTTTCATCTGGAAACATAGTTACTTTTATATACATAAGACCTTCAGCTATCAAAATAATAATATAGATACAATAGTAACATTGTGAGACCATATGACCCACACCTGCGTATCTACGAGCCTCTACTAGAGTACTAGACATATGGACGGGACAAGACCCCGTCGTGCCCAAAATACATACATACATACATACATACATACATACACACACACACACACACACACACACACACACACACACACACACACACACACACACAAGAATCAACCAAATAGCACCTCCGGAATAATGGAGTGCTCCTGTAAATCTGCTGATAGCCTCTATGGATCTGCACCGTCTCCCTGGCCACCTGTGGGCATGAACACAACTTCCAAATAAAACAGACGTCAGTACGAATATTGTACTGAGTATGTAAGGCATGAACAATAATGATATATCAATGAAATATGGAGATATTGAGTGGAGAGCGATCTGTAACTGACTGTCACTTAAAACTGAAATAATGCATGCTAACTTACTTGATAATCATCATCATATCATGTATTCATATATGTATAAGTTGCCCGACCATATAGGTACGGTGTGATAATCATTAGCCTGCGTCCAGGCCTCCCGCGTCCGGGGTACTATCTCATGCCGCCCACTAGTGGTGTCTGCCCATGCCGTCTAGACATGGTGTATATGCTGCCCGCTTTAGCGATGTCTGCCCGGCCATGTAGGCGCGGTGTGATAGCATCATGTACATCTCATAGACTTATCAAATTCTCATCGTACTATTATCATAATGCATGGCTGGGAACTTAAGACAGTTATACTCTATTGGGGTGACATAAGGTCTTGAGCTCCCGATTCCGTTATGGAGCATTCATAAGCATTCTGCCTCACCTTGAAGGAATTAGCATATAAGGTGAGTGTATACAATGAACAACATCAATGGATCATAATAAGAATCATTAGCTTGTAGAAACATAGTATCATGGGCCTTAGACTCTTTAGACTTAGACTCATCATTATCATACTTGCAACATATCTCTTATCTTATCTCTTGTGAAGCTTTTTACTAGGATTGACTCATAATTTTCGGGATGTAGGAAAGTCATGAAGAGATAGGGGATATCATGTCGTAAGAATCATGCCTTAGAAAGAAGAGACTTAGCCTTACATACCTTTTCCCTTAGCTACTCTACCGCTTGAACGTTTTTCTCCAATATTCACGTTTCTACCTTCAAGAGAGTTTATACTCATATTAGATGATCGATAACATAAGTGTGTTTGAATTAAAGCTATAGAAATTTGAGCAGCCTCTCCTTTATTTATACTACTTTCTCCATATCATATATCAACTCCCAAACGTCAATAACAACATTCATAATATCATCATCATTAACTTTATCAAAATCAACATTATCCAATCCCCACCATCTCCTCTCAAGGTCATCCATAATCGTGATCATAGTACAACATTACATTCATTCGCATCTAATGTTTCTATCATGCTCTTGACATCATTCATAACGTAATTACAATCACAACATATCAATATTCATGATTCATTCCCAACTACTATTCAAAAATGGCACTATTCCCACATTCATGACCCATTTTCTATCTCCTTCTACAATCCAAGTGTTTTAACTTTTCAATACCTTGAATAACATGGAAATACCACAAAACTTACCTTAGATAATGTAGAAATAAGCCTTGAGTTGAAATATTTCTCTTGCACCAAAACCCTAATTCACCTCCATTGATATTCCTTGGCTTGGATGAACTTTAATGTGTTTCTCACACTTAGTTTTGTTGATTTGATGAAGTTGATCATCAATTTCTCTTGGGTTCTTGTGTATGAAGTATGTGGAAGTTTCTAGAGAAGTCTTGAGTTATGGAGAATGAAAATGAAATGAACATAATGAACTTGGGGTGCTCTTTTTATAAATTAAAAATCTGTCCCGATGTAATTATACAGACACTTATACGGTCCGTATAAATTTATACGGTCCGTATAAGTGACCATGAAATTTCTTCAACAAGCATCCCTTTCTGTGTCAATTTGACGGCACATTATACAGTCCGTATAAGTGACCGTGAAATCACCCGTCAACTTCTCGCTTCTGTGTTCATTATACGGCACATTATACGGTCCGTATAATTTTATATGGTCCGTATAAGTGACCGTATAATCCCATCAGTGAGGGACTTCATTGTGACGATTCTGCGGTCCATTATACGGACCGTATATTCGGCCGTAGAACTCACATTTTCTCCGATCTTGTTCTCGTCACTTCGTTTGATCTCAAATCCTTATGGAACCTTCTTGACACTTGTTTAACACCTCATTAATGATCTAAGGGACATTATAACTTTTCTCTAAAACATCTTTAAGCTATCATTAATTCAATACTCATAAATCGACACACAACATGTACCTTGTTTTCCTTAACAACTTTTGTCTCCTAACTCCCATGTCTTTGAAATCTCATTTAGAACCATCAATTGTTATTTATTACTTATCAAAACATCGTATACATCGTGCCCTTCGTTAGTCTACTCACTGTACGTTGACGAAAAATTTTCGGGGTGTAACAGTGACGATGTAGCCTAGTTATGAGCTCGTGGTCCAAGGTTCGTTCCTGAACGAGTGGTACATGGAAACCATAGGTCCCCTGCAGGTAATGGATATTTGGGGAAAAAATACCATTTAGCATATGTTTACGGATATGTGACAGAGCTGGAACTTTATTGTTTATTCTACTCCTTTTGGCTTGAGCATTGGTGTTTCATTGTTGATAATTGGTGACTTATTCTGAAAGTGGATTATTTTAGGATCTTATTTTGTGATACATGTTTGTTGTGTCTGTCAGCCTATTTCATTTATTTTATGTAAGTATGCATGATACTAATCTTAGTCAGCCTATGATGCCTACCAGTACGTGTTGTTTGTACTGACATATACTTATTGCACTTTTTTTGTGAGTGCAGATTTTGAGCCAGAGACGTCTTCTAGACATCGCATCTAGTTGAGGTTATTTGTTACCAAGATCAGAGGGTAAGCTCATATCCGTTCCATGCCACCTGAAGATATTTCTTTATTTCAGATGTTTATTTTCATCCCAGAAATTATGTTTATTTTTAGACAGTATCTCTCTTTTTAGACATTGTTGGTTAGAGTCCTTGTACGGTGAGTTTCAGATTTTGGGGATGTAATAGCTAGGTTTCCTCACTTTCTATTTATTTATTTATTTTATTGTCAGATATTTTTTTCCATTATACGTGAGCAATGTTTACTACTTTGTTTAAGTAACAAAATTGGCTTGATAATAGGTTAAGGGGTTGGTTCGCCCACTATAGGACTAGTGTGGGTGCCACTCACTGTTACACCTCGGACAAATCTTCCATTGTTTTCCAAGTGAATGGACCCGCGAGGAGTACGAGAATCCGATGTTTTCATGAGTAAGAAATAACATTTGACGACCCTAAGTAAGATTCCGAAGGCAATTGCAATAAGAGATAGGTTATGCTCCATAATGAATAATTATAGGTTTTGGAAATGTGAAAAGTTGCAGGTTTGCATTATGGCCAGTTGGTCGTAAAGTGAAATACGGACCGTAAAGTGGTATACGGTCCGTAAACTGCCATGTCGTATTTTGGCTTCCAAAACTTCAACTTTCTGCCAAATGAGCAAATGGTTAAATACGACCCAAAATACGGACCGTAAAGTGGTTTACGGCCCGTGAACTGTGTCCGTAAATCACCACATCTCAGTTTGAGTTTCTGGTTTTGTTATGATTAAATACGACCACGAAGGACGGTCCGTAAACTGGAATGCGGACCGTAAACCAAGTTTACGACCACTGTGCACTTCAAATCAGATTTTTTTTAAGTCATCAAATAAGGGGACAGAGTCTTATTTCATTTCACTTCTACATCACACCCCTTCTCTCTAGAACATCTCTCTACATATATTCCACAAGAGTTCAAGGATATTTGGTGATCAACAACATAAATCAAGGGAATCAAGTGTAAGAAAACCATGAAGATCATCCAAGGTCAAGAAATCCAAATGGAGATAAACTAGGGTTTTGCTCAAGTGGAGTATTATCAACCAAGGCTCGTTCCTACAACATCGAAGGTAAGATTTATGGTATTTATATGTTGTTTAAGGTATTTGAGAGTCAAAATTCTAGGACATTAGATGAGTATAGGAAAATGGGTCATGAATGATGAATAGTGACATTTTGAGAAATAGTTTGAATTGGGTTATGAGTCTTGATGTATTGTGATGTAAATGTGTTATAAATGATGTTGAGAACATGAGATGAACAATGTACGTGAATGGACATAGTTATGTGATATGACCATGGATATGGGTGATTGAAAGTAAGTCTAGAAATATGGATAATGTGAATGAGTAATGACTATTGTTATGGTATAGTGAGTGTGTCATTGACGTTTGGGAGTTGATATATGTTATGGAGGAAATGTCGTATAAATAGAGGAGATGATGTCCGATTTCCTCTAGTCTTAGTCATACATGCTAACTATCGATTCTAATGATAGTATGGCTTTAATGGTGGTATAAACGCAACCGTTGAAAGAAAACGTACAAGTGGTAAATAGTCGAACGAAAAGGTATGTAAGGCTAACCCTTCTTTCATAAGGCATGGTTCTTTGGCCAATCATCTAAATCTTCTACGAGCTTATGATGCTCTCCGAATTCTTCTATCTTCAAAGCTACTAAGCTTATGATTCTCGATATGCTATGATTGTACTAAATTCCTCGTATGACGAGTAGGCCCATTAAGGCAAATGTGACGAATGATGATAATAGTGATAAGGATAACGATGTCGATAATGATGACGATGATGATCATGACGTTAATAGAAATGATGCTTATGAGCTAGTATATGTATGTACCTATGTATGACTATGATATGTAAATAAGTATGTATACGATTACGAAATGCGCGCACACCTCTGCAGATGGTACGGAAAACCCTGACTCCTTGGTAGGGCCAGGTAGATGTAATCCTGAAGCCTTGGTAGGGCCAGTATGAGTAACATTGAGCCTTGGTTGGCCAAGTATGTATGAAACACCGATCCTACATGGTCGGGTATGCTATGTATATGATATGATTATGTATATGACGTGAATATGAATATGATATGACTATGTATATGAATGTGAATAAGGGCATGTATACGAATCCGAGCACAAATATGGTACGGTACTTTTATGGAATACAAATAATGATGTATGTACACAAATACGTATTAGCAACAGAAAGTTCCTATGAAAGACAAGTAAGTGCATATAACGATGATATTGCCATCTCCCATTCTATGATATTTCTTATGTTGCTACTTATGCTTCTATATTGATATTGATCATGCTTTACATACTCAGTACATTCTTCGTACTGACGCCCTTTTGTTTGTGGACGCTGCGTCATGCCCGCAGGTGCACAGGGAGATAGGCTTGATCCATAGCTGCTTTCTCAGAGATTACATAGCAGAGCTCCATTTCATTCGGAGCCATAGCCTTTGGGTACTTATTCTTTTGTGTACATAATTATGGGCATAGCGGGGTCCTGTCCCGCTCATGTGATGTGTTACACTCTTCTTAGAGGCTCGTAGTCACGTGTATGTGGTTAGATATATCTGGCCTTGTCGGCCTATATTTTGTACATCATTTTGATAGCCTCGTCGGCTCATGTACGTTGATGTGGCATAGATGCCAATTATGATATAAAGGCATTGTCGTCCAATGGGACCAGTATGATGAATGAATAAATTTATATGTTTAATTGTATGGCTCACCTGGACGTAAGCATAAGTGTAAGTCAAGGGGCGCCCGGGTGGGCTAGCATCGGGTGCTCATCGCAACCCTCTAGACGGGTCATGACAAAAGTGGTATCAGAGCAGTTCAGTCCTAGGGTGTGTCTACGAGCCGTGTCTAGTAGAGTCTTGGTTATAGGTGTGTTGCGCGCCACACATATAAACAAGAAGTTGCGGACATTATAGGAATGAATGACCTTCTTTCTTCGTAAGAATCGTGCGATAGAGCTATGATGTAAGAAATTCTTGTTCCTTAATCGTGTGTTGTGTATTTCAGAAATGCCTGTAAAGAGAAAGGCTACAGCAGCCCAAAAGGGCAAGACGGTGGCAGAAAAGCAGGCTGAAAGAGCACCGCCATCGGTAGTAGAGGAAAGTGAGTCCCAGAGTGCGGCTCAATCCCAGTTCTCCCGTTCAGTGCCTATATTAGAGGAGCATGAGGGAGCCTCATCCCCAGCTCCAGCACCTCCAGCTCCTCCACCGGATGCTTCGGGCCAAGATGTGAAAGAGGCCATACATTTTCTTACTCAGTTGGTTGCGGCCCACACTCAGAGGCAAAGTTCAGGGCAAGGTGATAGGGCTGTTAGTGCAAGGGCCCGCGACTTTATTACTTTGAACCCTCTGGAATTCTTCGGGTCAAAGCCGGAGGAGGACCCTCAGGATTTTGATTGATGGTATGTTGAGGACGCTTCGATTGATACATGCTTCGATACAGAGTCGGTGGAGTTAGCGTCATATAGATTGAGGGATGTCTCGATCCAATGGTATACTGTTTGGATGGATTCACGGGGAGCCAACGCACCTCCCCCAGTATGGCAAGAGTTTGTTGATGCTTTTCTCCGACATTACATGCCTCCAAAAGTTCGGCGAGCTAGAGCCGATAAGTTCTTAAATTTGAGGTAAGGTAGAATGAGTGCTCTAGAGTATAGTCTCTGCTTCAATTCCTTGGCTAGGTATGCTTCGGCCATGGTAGCGGATATGGGTGACCGGGTACACCGATTTGTGAAAGGCCTAGGGCCTCATTTGATGGATAGATGCTTGACTACGTCCCTTCAGGATGGTATGGATATTGCGCGCATTCAGGCCCATGCTCAGAACTTAGAAGAAAGCTTGCAATGACAAAGAAGTGAACGCGAGCAAGATAGGGGCCAGATGTTTAGGTCCGATGAGTGAGTTTAGAGGAAGGCACAGGCAGCAGATGTCCAGGAACTCAGGCTATTCAATGTCTAGCGCACTTCCACGGTTTTCAGGCCAGAGATTCGACAGATCTACTCGTTCCGGGCCGAGTCAGAGTTATTCAAGGTCTCAGTTTAGAGATGATTCGGGTCAGGCAAGGCCACCCGTACTACGATGTTCCCAGTGTGGGAAGTTACATTGGGGTCGATGCCGATTGGGTTCGGATGTTTGCTATTCATGTGGTCGACCAGGCCATATCATGCGTGATTGCCCCTCAGTTCATGGTAAAGGTAGGACCCACCCTTCAGGGTCGATAGCCGGATCTTCAGCATCTGTATGCCCTATGGGGTCAGGTTCACATGCGCCAGTCGGCCATGGAAGAGGTAGAGGGAGAGCTCCAAGTTCTAACGGTCCTTAGCACTGTGTTTATGCTTTGGCTGGACGCCAAGATCTCGAGTCTTCTCCTAACATGGTCACAGGTATATTATCGGTATTCTCTCATGATGTATATTCTTTGATTGATCCGGGCTCTACATTGTCATATGTTACTCCATATATTGCGGGTCAATTTAGGGTCGAACCAGAGTCGATCAAACCTTTTGAAGTGTCTACACCCGTGTGTGAATCAGTAATAGCTAGCCGAGTATATAGAAATTGTGTAATTATGATTTGTGATCGTCGTACCATGATTGATTTGAATGAGCTAGAAATGGTGGATTTTGATGTTATCAAGGGCATGGATTGGTTGGCTTCTTGCTACGCCAATATTGATTGTAGAATGAAAATTGTTCGTTTCATATTTTCGGGAGAACCAGTTTTAGAATGGAAGGGGAATACAGCGTCACCAACAGGTAGGTTTATTTCCTATCTAAATGCAAGGAAAATGATCACGAAAGGTTGCATCTATCATCTAGTTCGGGTTCAAGATGTAGAAGATGAATCGCGACTCTTCGGACAGTTCCCGTAGTAAACGAATTTCCGGATGTGTTCCCGGAAGATCTTCCAGGCCTTCCTCCCGAGCGGGAGATTGATTTTGCTATTGATGTGTTGCCAGGCACTAAGCCGAAATCTATTTCTCCTTATAGAATGGCTCCCGCAGAATTGAAGGAGTTGAAGGAGCAATTGAAAGACTTGCTTAATAAAGGCTTCATTAGGCCTAGTTCATCCCCGTGGGGAGCACCCGTACTGTTTGTCCGAAAGAAAGATGGCTCCTTGAGAATGTGCATTGATTATCGGCAATTGAACAAGGTGACGATTAAGAATAAATATCCTCTTCCGAGGATTGATGAATTATTTGATCAATTGCAAGGTGCCAAGTGGTTTTCGAAGATTGATTTGAGGTCCGGGTATCACTAAGTGAGAGTTAGGGAGAAGGATATCCCTAAGACAGCCTTCAGAACAAGATATGGTCATTTTGAGTTCCGGGTAATGTCATTTGGGCTAACTAATGGACCGACAGTATTTATGGATCTGATGAATAATGTGTTCAGGCCTTTCCTGGATTTATTTGTGATCGTATTTATCGACGATATCTTGGTGTATTCTAGATCCTAGGCAGAACATGCGGATAATTTGCGTACTGTCCTCGGAGTTCTTCGAACTCGAGAGCTGTTTGCAAAGTTTTCCAAATGCGAGTTTTGGTTGAACTCAGTGGCATTTCTGGGGCATATTGTTGCAGCCGATGGTATTCAAGTGGATAGTCAAAAGATTGAGGCCGTGAAGACTTGGCCAAGGCCCACAACTCCTACGGAGGTTCGTAGCTTTCTGGGCTTAGCAGGTTATTACAGGAGATTCGTTGAAGGTTTTTCTTCTATTTCTGCACCACTCACAATGTTGACCCAGAAATCGGCAAAGTTTCAATGGACAGAAGCTTGTGAACGTAGCTTCCAAGAGTTGAAAGGTAGATTGACTTCTGCCCCAGTTTTGACACTTGGGATTGGAAGGATATGTTGTTTATTGCGATGCTTCAGGTGTTGGGCTAGGCTGTGTATTGATGCAATGTGGTAAGGTGATTGCGTATGCTTCAAGGCAATTGTAGAAACATGAGAAGAATTATCTAACCCATGATCTAGAATTGGCCGCAGTGGTTCATGCACTAAAGATATGGAGACATTATTTATATGGTGTCCATGTGGATATTTATATAGATCATAAAAGCCTTCAGTATATCTTCAAGCAGAAAGATTTGAATTTGCGGAAACGACGATGGTTAGAATTGCTAAAAGATTACGACGTCGATATCTTATATCACCCTGGAAAGGAAAATGTTGTAGCTGATGCTCTTAGCCGCAGATCGATGGGAAGTTTATGTGATGTACGACCAGAGAAGAGGGAAATGGCCCGTGTGCTCCAACAGTTAGCTAGCCTAGGAGTTCGAGTGGTAGACTCAGGTAGCAGGGGACCTACTATTCAGAATTTAGAAGTCTCGTCGCTAGTAGTAGAAGTGAAAGAGTGACAATACGAAGATTCCATGCTAATGTGGTACAGAGATACACTCCCCCAGAAAGAGGAGTCATCATTTGATATTTCAGGAGACGGAGTTCTCCGCTGTCGAGGCAGGTTATGTGTTCCCGATGTGGCAGACTTACGCCACCAAATAATGAGGGAAGCCCATTGTTCCCGCTACTCTATCCACCCCGAAGCGAAGAAGATGTATCATGATCTTAAGTCTATATATTGGTGGAATGGGATGAAGAAAGATATAGCGAAATTCGTAGCTCAATGTCCCAATTGTCAACAAGTGAAAATCGAGCACCAAAAGCCGGGTGGATTGTTGCAAGCTATAGAAATCCCAACTTGGAAGTGGGAAGTGATTAATATGGACTTCATTTCAGGCTTACCCCATTCTCAACATAAGTATGATTCCATATGGGTGATTGTGGATAGACTCACAAAGTCGGCTTATTTCTTGCTAGTCAGAACGACCTATGTGGCAGAAGATTATGCAAAGCTTTATCTTAAAGAGATAGTGAGACTCCATGGTGTTCCAGTATCTATTATCTCAGACAGAGGAACTCAGTTCACGACTAATTTTTGGAAGTCTTTCCAAGAGGGTTTGGGAACCCAAGTGCGCCTTAGCACGACATTTCACCCGCAGACTGATGGACAAGCCGAACGTACCATTCAGACTCTTGAAGATATGTTGCGGGTATGTATGATAGATTTTGGAGGAAATTGGGATGACCATTTGCCACTCATTGAATTTGCTTACAATAACAGTTATCATTTTAGCATTCAAATGGCACCGTATGAAGCTTTATATGGGCGAAAGTGTAGATCCCCAATTGGGTGGTTTGAAATAGGAGAGGCTAGATTGATAGGGCCAGACTTGGTCCAACAAGCCATAGAGAAAGTCAAGCTCATACAAGATCGTTTATTAGCAGCCCAAAGTCGTCAAAAGTCCTATGCGGATAATCACCGAAGAGACTTAGAGTTCCAAGTGAAAGATTGGGTATTCTTGAAAGTGTCACCGATGAAAGGTGTAATGAGATTTGGCAGAAAGGGGAAGCTTAGTCCCCGGTACATTGGACCTTATGAGATTGTGCGCAAAGTGGCCTACGAATTAGATCTACCTCCGGATTTGGAGTCAGTCCATCCAGTTTTCTATGTCTCGATGCTTTAGAAATGTGTAGGAGATCCTACTAAGATCGTGCCAATAAGCGATGTGCATGTGACAGAAAAAAAGTTGACTTATGAAGAAGTGCCCATTGCCATACTAGATAGGCAAGTACGGAGGCTTAGAAACAAAGAAGTGGCCTCAGTTAAGATTTTATGGAAAAGCAGTAAATGAGAAGAAATTACCTGGGAAGCGGAAGAAAGTATGCGATCCAGATACCCTTATTTATTTCAGCCCTTAGGAGAGATTCATGATGAAACATCAACGGTATGAGGTATGTATGATTTCTTTTTTTTTTCATGCTTTTGGTTGTGTGTGGCCATAGATATGTTGATATTGTGACGTAGCCCTGTGAGGCGATAATATTTTGGGTTGTTGTGACAGGATGGTAGTGTCATATTATAGGGGAGACTCTGGCGAAAGTTTTATAGAATCCCTGAAGACTTTAAACATTCTAGGACGAATGTTCTTAATGCCACTCACTGTTACACCTCGGAAAAATCCTCCATTGTTGTCCAAGTGAATGGACCCGCGAGGAGTACGAGTATCCGATGTTTTCATGAGTAAGAAATAACATTTGACGACCCTAAGTAAGATTCCGAAGGCAATTGCAATAAGATATAGGTTATGCTCCATAATGAATAATTATAGGTTTTGGAAATGTGAAAAGTTGCAGGTTTGCATTCTGGCCAGTTGGTCGTAAAGTGAAATACGGACCGTAAAGTGGTATATGGTCCGTAAACTGCCATGTCGTATTTTGGCTTCCAAAACTTCAACTTTCTGCCAAATGAGCAAATGGTTAAATACGACCCAAAATACGGACCGTAAAGTGGTTTACGGCCTGTGAACTGTGTCCGTAAATCACCACATCGCAATTTGAGTTTCTGGTTCTGTTATGATTAAATACGACCACGAAGGACGGTCCGTAAACTGGAATACGGACCGTAAACCAAGTTTACGACCACTGTGCACTTCAAATCAGATTTTTTTTAAATCATCAAATAAGGGGACAAAGACTTATTTCATTTCACTTCTACATCACACCCCTTCTCTCTAGAACATCTCTCTACATATATTCCACAAGAGTTCAAGGATATTTGGTGATCAACAACATAAATCAAGGGAATCAAGTGTAAGAAAACCATCAAGATCATCCAAGGTCAAGAAATCCAAATGGAGATAAACTAGGATTTTGCTCAAGTGGAGTATTATCAACCAAGGCTTGTTCCTACAACATCGAAGGTAAGATTTATGGTATTTATATGTTGTTTAAGGTATTTGAGAGTCAAAATGCTTTGACATTAGATGAGTATAGGAAAATGGGTCATGAATGATGAATAGTGACATTTTGAGAAATAGTTTGAATTGGGTTATGAGTCTTGATGTATTGTGATGTAAATGTGTTATAAATGATGTTGAGAACATGAGATGAACAATGTACGTGAATGGACGTAGTTATGTGATATGACCATGGATATGGGTGATTGAAAGTAAGTCTAGAAATATGGATAATGTGAATGAGTAATGACTATTGTTATGGTATAGTGAGTGTGTCATTGACGTTTGGGAGTTGATATATGTTATGGAGGAAATGTCGTATAAATAGAGGAGATGATGTCCGATTTCCTCTAGTCTTAGTCATACATGCTAACTATCGATTCTAATGATAGTATGGATTTAATGAAGGTATAAACGCAACCGTTGAAAGAGAACGTACAAGTGGTAAATAGTCGAACGAAAAGGTATGTAAGGCTAAACCTTCTTTCATAAGGCATGGTTCTTTGGCCAATCATCTAAATCTTCTACGAGCTTATTGGTATATCCCGCTTTTTGTACATTCAAATAATTTAAGATAATTGCAAGAAGTTAAGGACAAGGCCATATTTTGATCTTGTTTAACACACAAGCTGTTTATGAAAATTTTTGAAGTGGAAATATTAAGAAAAGCTTGGGGCAAAAAGGGAAATTCGCAAGATGGCTCGTAGAAAATATGGAGGAAGGCTAAGGACAAATTTGGAATTAGGAAAATAAATTTTCATGAATTACAAAACAAAAAAAAAGTGGGCTTGAATTAATGGGCCATTTGGCCGTCCAAAATGAAGTGGGCCAAGGCCCACATGGAAGAAAAATAAATAAGACCAAAAGATGACTAATTCTTCATATTTCTCATCTTTACTTAGAAGACTCAAGAAACTTGGAGAAGGAGAAAAACAAGGGGCCATATTCGGCCAAGCAAGCAAGAATGGAAGGCTTCAATTTTGATCCAAAAAAATATTTTCTTCTAGCATTCCTACTAATTTGAAGGTCCTCTTTAACGTGGGATAATTGTTGGAGCAAGTAGACCACTCTTTGTTGGAAGTTCATAGCCCTAGCCAAGTGAGAAGTTAAAGGAAAAAGGTAAGAATTAATCTTCTTTTTATATGTTATGGATGATTGTGTATGTTGTAGTATGTAGAAATGGGTGGAATTCATGAAAATATGGATGTATGTAGTGGCCGTGTGGTTGTTGTTATTGTGGATTCTATGTTGATAATGAAAGTTTGATGATTCTAGTTGAAGTTGTAAGTGTTGGAGAGTTGTTTTAGAAGCCAATGTAATTTGAATGTAGTTTCTTGTATTTATGGAAAATAATGTTGTTAGTGTGTGAGTTGTTGGTGTGTTCCATTTGGAAGGTTTCGGGTGGAATGGCATATTGGTTGGATTATTCTGAATATTGTGCGGATTGGTTGAAGTGTTCTTGAATATTGTTCGAATGGTTGCGGATTAGTACTTGAACATGTAAGCAATTATGAACGTAAATGAAACGTCGTCGAAGTTTGTAGAAAGAAGTTGCTAACGTTAGTATACTTGTTGAATTTATTGTGGATATTGTTAGAATAACTGTTGGTATTGTTGTTGATAATTTGGCCGAGTTAAATTCTCGGATTTGTTGTTGATGATTTAGCCGAGTTGGATTCTCGGGGATAGTAGTATTTACAGGGGAAATGCTGCCGAAATTTCTGTAAATAAAGTGTTGGTTTAGAATTGGACTCTTAAGTGTTTATGGCTAATGTTTGGTATGTATGAATATTGTTATAGATCTTGCGAAGCCAAAGACTTAAGTTCGGATTAGCGTAGAAAGCGGGCAAGGTATGTAAGGCTTACCCTTTCTTTCTTTTGGCATGATCCTTGTGAAACAAGTAGATGACGTATATGTATGACTTCAAAGAGATTCCTATTCTTAGAGCCACTAGGATGGCTAACGTTCTTGATTTTCATAAGCTGTTTCAAATGGTTTTGATGCGTATCTATGATGTCCGAAGTTCGGTTGATATGTTTCCGAATGGCATTCGAGAGATAATTGATATGACTAATGTCTTGGTTTTCAAATGATAGCACGTTTGATTATTCCATCGAGTCTTTGATACATTTTGATACGTACATATGGTTCCAAAAACTCTATCTGATTTGATCCATAACGATATTCGAAAGGTACCTAACATGAATGTTGCTTTGATTTTCCAAAAATGGCTTCTGAAACGTTCGTAGAAGGTTCTGTACTTCAAACGCTCATAACTTTATTATACTAAATCAGATTGACCCGAAACTTGTTTCTGAGCCTTCAGGTCTCGGTAAGTATACTTGTCCATCGAGTCCTAGAATTGATTTATATGCATATGGTTTCTCACTACTCTGCTCGTGCATACTATTGTTATATCGTTCGCCGAGTCCCGGGCCGGTTATGTCATTGTGCGCACTATGTTATACTCGGCACTAACATGTTATGTTATATATGGATCGGGCCGTACGTTCCTAGGCACTAATATATTATATTTATGGATCGGGCCGTACGTTCCTCGGCACTAATATGTTATGTTATATTTATGGATCGGGCCGTACGTTCCTCGGCACTAATATATTATATTTATGGATCGGGCCGTACGTTCCTCGGCACTAATATGTTATATTTATGGATCGGGTCATACGTTCCTCGGCACTAAAACGTTATGTTATATATGGATCGGGCTGTACGTTCCACAACACTATCAGCTATATTATAATCTATGCCTATCATACGCCGTACAGTCAGTTTCTGTCATATAGAGTTATGCAGATATTCTCAGATGTTAGCCAAAGATGCATTCTATTATTGAGGCTGGTTTTCATGATTCATCTGTACTTGATGTTCTTATGCCTTACATGCTCAGTACATATTTCGTACTGACCCCCTTTTCTTCGGGGGCTGCGTTTCATGCCCGCAGGTACAGACGTTCACGTGAGTGACCCGACAGCTTAGGCCATCCATTCTGCTGCTTTGGAGTGCTCCCTTGTTCTGGAGCCTACATTTTGGTACAGACTTTTCCGTTGTATATATGTATGTATATATTCAGGGGTACGGCGGGGCCCTGTCCCGTCATATGATTCTGTTATCTTTGTTAGAGGGCTGCAAACATGTATGTGGGTCATGGGTCGTTATGGTTCAGTTATGTCTGTATGGCTTGCGTCCAAGCGGTCCCATTTGCTATGACAGCCTTAACGGCCTGTGTGTATGTATACGCATGTATATGTTTTGGGAGATATGTTTTACGATAGCCTTGCTGGCTTCTGTGTGATACATTTGTTATACGTGACCGCTTAAGACGACATCTACTCTTAGTATCTGTATAAATTAATGTATGCTGAATATGGATAAGTCGTTGGTATGCCGATTTGGTAAGTGCGTGTGTATGGGTGTCCAGCTCGGGCACTAGTCACGACCCACGGGGTTGGGTCGTGACACTTATGATTTTCTCCGAATGCTTCTATCTTCAAAGCTACTAAGCTTATGATTCTCGATATGCTACGATTGTACTAAATTCCTCGTATGACGAGTAGGCCCATTAAGGCAAATGTGACGAATGACGATAATAGTGATAAGGATAACGATGACGATAATGATGACGATGATGATCATGACGTTAATAGAAATGATGCTTATGAGCTAGTATATGTATGTACCTATGTATGACTATTATGGTACCCCGAGCTTATGAGGCCGGGTATGATATGTAAATAAGTATGTATACGATTACGAAACGCGCGCACACCTCTGCAGATGGTACGGACAACCCTGACGCCTTGGTAGGGCTAGGTAGATGTAACCCTGAAGCCTTGGTTAGGCCAGGTATGAGTAACCTTGAGCCTTGGTTGGCCAAGTATGTATGAAACACCGATCCTACGTGGTCGGTTATGCTATGTAAATGCTATATATATGATATGATTATGTATATGACGTGAATATGAATATGATATGACTATGTATATGAATGTGAATAAGGGCATGTGTACGAATCCGAGCACAAATATGGTACGGGTACTATTATGGACTACGGATAATGATGTATGTACACAAATACGTATTAGCAACGGAAAGTTCCTATGAAAGACAAGTAAGTGCATATGACGATGATATTGCCATCTCCCATTCTATGATATTTCTTATGTTGCTACTTATGCTTCTATATTGATATTGATCATGCTTTACATACTCAGTACATTCTTCGTACTGACGTCCTTTTGTTTGTGGACGCTGCGTCATGCCCGAGGTGCACAGGGAGACAGGCTTGATCCATAGCTGCTTTCTCAGAGATTACATAGCAGAGCTCCATTTCATTCGGAGCCATAGCTTTTGGGTACTTATTCTTTTGTGTACATAATTATGGGCATAGCGGGGTCCTATCCCGCTCATGTTGTTATACCCCGTAATTTTGCACATTCGGATAAATTGAAATAAGTGTGACTTGTATGAGATAGAACAATATGTTGATCTTATTTAATAGATATATTGTTTATGAGAAATGTTGATGCGGAAATATGGAGGAAGGCTAAGGGTAAAATTGGAATTTTGGAAAAAAAAATTGTTTCATGAATTACAAAAATTAGCCAACTAATTGGGCTAAAAAAAAAAGAGAAAATGAAGCCCAATATTTTAGGGGTGGCCGGCCATAGTGCCAAGGCCCAAGCCCATGGAATTAAATTTTATCCATGTGATAAATAAGGAAAAAGGGGCCATAATTCTTCATTTCTCAAGAAACTTCAAGAAAACAAAATAAAGAGCAAACAAAGAAGGCCATTCGGCCAAAGGGTGGAGAAAAAGAAGACCAAAAATCTTGCTAAAAAAATTTATATTTTCTAGTGTTCTTGCTAATTCAAGGATGCTCTTCAACGTGGTATAATTGTTGAAGCAAGAGAATCACTCTTTGTTGTAAATTTACAACCTTAGTTAAGTTGAGAAGTTGTGAAGAAAGGTAAGACTTCATCCTCTTTTATGTATTATAAATGGTTCATATATGTTGTAGTGTGTAGGAAAGGATAAAACTCATGAGAATATGGAAGTTTGCATGGTGGTCGTATGAATAAGTATGTGGCCGTGTGTATGTATATGTTGTATAGGCAAGATGAATTAATTCTATATAGCATTCTAGTTGTGGTTGTTGTGGACTCTATATTGGGAATGAAAGTTTGATGATTTTGGTTGAGATTATGAATGTTGGGTGTTGGCCGTGTGGCATGTGTGTTGTATAGGAAAAAAATGAACAAATTTCTATATGGTAATTTGATTGTTATCGGTATGTATTCTACGACGAAAATGAGAATTTGACGGTTTAAATTGATGTTAGAATGGTTACGGGCTGATTTGGAAGCCAATGTGATCTTGGTGTCGTTTCTTAAATTGCGAGAATAATGTTGTTAATATGTATATTGTTAGTGTAGTTCATGAATTGGGAAGATAAAAACGTGTTGTAAATGTTCTTGTTGGAAGTTGATGTATCAAGTAGAAGAGAAGATTACTTATGTTAGAATGCGTTCTAAATTGATTATGGATGTTGTTGATAATGTGGCCGAGTTACATTCTCGGATTGTTGTTGAAATTGGCCGAGTTGTATTCTCGGGGATGGTATACTTACAGGGGAGATGCTGCCGAAATCTCGACAGAATATAAGTGGATTTACTTGAGAAATTAAGACAAGTGTTGATTTAAGACTAAATTCCTAAAGGCTTATAATCAATGTTTGGTATTTGTGACCAATTGTAGATTTTGAAGGATTTGGAACTTGAATTTGGAGAAGCTTAAGAAGCGGAAAAGGTATGTAAGGCTTTACTTTTCCTTCTTTTGGCATGTCTTAGACATATTAGGTTTGGATACGAGCCTTGGGGACGATTCTATTCCTAGTAATCCGAGTTTGAATTTGCCCCTCTTTCATTCAATAGAATTGAACTAAGTTTTGCATGCCTTGTTGAAACAATTGCATAAACATGTATAACTTGCCCAAATGGAACCAAATGACACTAACGCTTTCGTAAATGACTCCATAAAGCTTAATGTACGCAATTTGGGTACGCCACCTCTTTTGACCCGAGGTGGGTCCACTATTCCCGAATCCTCTCCTATTGTTCTATTTGACTTATTCCCGTACGATAATTAAGGGAAACTTTTGGCTATTGTTCCGAGTTTGTTATGATTCGTATGCATCGTCTAATACAAGCATCCGGAAATTATGATAATATTATTTGGATAAAAGCATTCTGATATGAATATTTTGATAATAGTATTCTGATAAAAGTATTCCGATTTGATGTGTAATCTGATATAAAAATTATGACATGAGTAATCTGTTATGAATAATTTGCTACGAACATTCTGATAGGAATATCTTCTGTAAACTCTGATGTTTTGGTTGTCAGACGACAACACGTATGATTATTCTATTGAGTCTTCGGATGTTGGTAAGTGTGTATACCTATTGAGTCATGATTTGTGTGCATATGGTTTCACACTACTCTGTTCGTGCAAGTCTTGATATGTCTACTAACTGAGCCCGGGCCAGGATATGTTATCGTGCGTATTCCTCTGCATTGTTCACCGAGTCCCTCACTAGAGGGCCGGGTACGGTATATGTATATGATAATATGATTATGGCACCGACTCCCTTCACGGGCCGGGTACGATATATGTGCACATGATTTCATTTACCGAGTCCCTTAATGGGCCGGGTACGACCGAGTCCCTTCACGGGCCGGGTACGGTATGACTCCATTCACCGAGTCCCTCACTAGAGGGCCGGGTACTGTATATATATATGTATATGTATATGCATGCATGATGATATGAGCACATGAATGACATGATTTCATCACCGAGTCCCTTCACGGGCCGGGTACGGTACGTGCATGATATATGATGTTCGCACGCATGATTTCATTCACCGAGTCCCATAACGTGCCGGGTACGGTATGTGATAATGATACACATGATTTAAGTTCTAAAGGTAACAACTTTGGTATTTTGGACATTGTATATGTTTCTGTACTCCTTCTGATAGATGATATCGGTATACATGATTTGTGTCTGGAAGGTAAACATTTCGGGTACTCTGGATAACGTACTTAGTTTGTAATGTCTGTTCGGTTATGGTTCCGTCCGATCTACGGATCCGTCCAGGTCCTCACCCTGGATGCTCGTCAGCAAAGCCTCAGAAATTAGCCACAAGGAGAGGAAGTCGACCCTGTCACGTACTCTGCACTTATAAAAGAATGCAGCAAGGTAGTATTAGTACAAACACTATGTACTGGTAGGTATCATAGGCCGACAACAACTAGCTAACATGTATAAAGGAAGAGACTGAAAGACAAACATGCTCACAATCAAGTATCAATCGACACAGTCCAGAATAGTATCACAAGTACAGCAAGGTCAACAATCGGATCATAGCCTATGGTGAAGCATCTAAACACAAGTCTGCCAAGTTTCCCACAATTCCTCAGAATGATCACAACCACAAGTACAATTCATGAATCCGATCAATAGATACAAAATGAGATGATAATGATGAACGCATATACAATGCAGTGATACAAACATGCTTCGGGCGGAATACCTCCACGCCTCGATAGTCATGACCCATAGGGGACCCGTGAAGTCCATGTACCTGCTGTGGCGCTCAAAAGATATATATATATATATTGCGGAATGTGCAACCCGGTCCAAATATATAGATAGATATATATATATATTGCGGAATGTGCAACCCGGTCCAAATATGTATCATATATATGTTGCAGCGCGCAACCAGATCCAATATATGTATAAAATGTGTTACGACACACAACCCGATCCAATATAAGTATAATATATGTTGCGGCGTGCAACCCTATCCAAATGTATGAGTATGAATGCATGAATGATGTCAGTGCCAATGAGAATCTATCAATATTAATTGTGAAACACATGGACACATATCACGAGAATCTATCAATATAAATTGTGCCACGCATGGACACCTATCACAATATCATGAATAAATCACCTCCTTCCTTTTTAAAAGACAATACCCAATAAATGAGAGATACAGGTTCACAATCATGGTAAGGCAACTTAATAGCAAGTCTAGTATCACACACGTGGCAACAAGCCACAAGCAAACAACAATACCAACCTAAGTAATCCGTCCCAACTTCTTACCCAAAGGTGTACATGCTTTCTCCAACAATCACTAACTCTACATATGTTTCGTTAACCGAAATATATCCATAAGATAAGTCGTAACCTACCTGGCAGCTGAGCAGGAGCCACAAACAATCAAACCTTCGGCTTACCTTTCCGAAGAGCATCCAAGTACTCAAAGTCTATCCATCATCGAATTCTAAGTTAGAAATAAGAAAAAACGATACCCATATGTCTATACTTCGCTCAAATCCAAATCAACTATGGAAAAAGGGTAGAAATGAGCCCACAAAGGGTAAATCGGGTATTTCAAGGGTAAAATTGGTAACCCAATGTGCTAGAAGTTCAATTCTACTCTTCAATTTCTAAATTAACTCCATAATAGATCAATTTCACTGTTCAAGTCAAAACCCCCAATTTAGGTATAAGCCCTAACTTCCAAATCTTCAATTTCATCAAATAAAATAAAAGATTCAAGACTATTAGTTACTAAATCATCAAATTCCGTACTTAGATTAGTCAAATTCACTAACAATTCTCATTTAGAAATACTTAAACTCAAATAATGAAATAGACATCAAAACCCATCTTCCTTCTTAAGTTCTATGGAATCTTTAGCATGGATTCAAGCTGAAGAAAGGTAAAGGAATGGATTCTAGGTTAGAGTACTTACCCACAAGAGAAATCAATCAAGAATCTCCTCAAATCACCTCAAAGTTTCTTAGGAATGATAAATGAAAGAATAGGAAAAAAAAGGGTTTTATGTAGGCATTAAATAGAATCTAGTCCGCGTCATCTGCTGCAGCGATCCCTTGTCCGCTACAGTAGGCCCGCGCCAGCGGTTGGCCATTCGCTATCATGAGTCCGCCACAGTGGACTACCAACTGCTGTGGCGACTCACTACAATTCTCTCCCGCTCGTCATAGCGGACTAGGCCCTTGCTGTGGCGAGTTCGCTACGGCGCATCTGGTACCGCTACGGCGTATCTGGTACCGCTACGACGGACACCAGACACCAGAATTTCCTTGGTTTTTCGCTAACTCAATCTCGAAATCTGACAATCACCCGAGACCTCCCAAATAAAAACCACATATGCATTCACACACAAAAACACGCTATGGACTCACTTGTGGTCTTGAAATTTCCCAACGGAGGTCTATTTGATCGGGTTAACACCCAAGGACCAACTTTCCAACCAATAACCCAAAACTCTCCCGAGTGTCTCGGGAGCCGAACTGAATATCCCACCAAGTCATAATCGACCATCTGGATCTCTCGAAATTGACGGATTTATGAAAAAGGTCCCTTTACCTAAAATTCAACTAGTGGTCAAATGCTTCTCACTTTAAGGCCTTATTTCACAAAAGTCATCATCAATCTCTCCTGAATACCTAAAAAACCGTGCCACCCATTCCTCTGGTCAAAATCGTAATCATAGGGCTTGGGGAAAGGTCAATGGGGTAAATGGGTCAAAACGCTATAATGACCAAACGGGCCGTTACATGAGATACCAATTAAACAATCGTTCGTCCTCGAACGAAGAAGAGAGTACGGAAGCTGACCAAGAGATCTTTAATATAACAATATGGAAGCCTCCACAACACGAAGTTCTCCAAAACCACTGCCCGTTCGTCTTATCAGTCAAAACTTCTTCTAACTTAGCTAAAAACACCCAATTTCTATACTCGAAGTTCTCTCCCAATTGATCCCCAAATATAAGAACTGTTTTTGCGAGAATTCTCTGATTAGATATAACCATACTCTGAATGCAATCAATAGGTCCCATAAACATTTCTCAAAACACTACAAACCTTTAGATATAGACACAATCATAGCCTACTATGAACAAGTAAAATACTCTAATTTTGCTAACCTTTCTTTCAATCTTCTAAAGTCGTTCTTCGCACCACGATTTCTTAGAAACATAAAAACACAAGCCCAAAACCTTGACTTACTCTTCCCGGAAAAGAATTCTTGCTTTCTCGAAGAAACTCTAAGCAATTCCATCAAACTGATCTTACTCATAGCCGACTTCGCTAGTTCCAAGTCTTCTTAAACCTTCAAATCAAAATACGGGAAGCATACCACTGAATACCTTGCCGAGCCAAGTCCATAGGAAACCATCTGATCGCTCTGAAGACCTCTCGCAACCATAGTACCTCCTTAATCATTACCAAGTATCGATGTAAACTATTATATATGTCCGAATAGCTGCTCTCGGTAAAATATCATCAAGTCCACTCGAAGACCCTAATAAAGCTCGGTAAACCTGTCATACCTCAAATATGAACTGAAACTCATCGAATCCGTGAAGGTGATTTACTGGGAACCCATAAGTCCCTTCGGGAATATAAACAAAGTCCCTTCAGGAATATAAACATAGTCCATCAAGCTCTAATCAAACAATTCTGACCTGGAATGAATGCACAACCCCTAAATACCAGCAATAGTCACTCGAACTGACTCCAACTTTTCGAAACCAATCACAGTCCTACCACACATCTGTGGAGGCCAATTATAATCTTTTTCTCATGCAAAATCGATCATGTCTGTCACCCTCGACTCAAATAACTGAGTCCTACCCAAGCTGTCAACTTAGTACCGAAGAACTATACCTTATGATTGCAACCTTCATGTTTCTCAACTTTTACCCGATACGCAAATCTGATACAACCCCAAAATTTTCGACACAAAACCTGAAGCCTCATATATTACCCCTTTAACCACTGAATCTCCCTTTGTAACACCTCGATATGCTCATAACAGTTCCGAAAGTATCAAATTTTATAACTACCGCTCTAAAACTCACGCAATTACTCCCAAGTCCTTAATATCCAAAGGTGCTCACCCAAGCTATCCAGTCAATATTACTTGCGACATAACACGCTACCACGAATATGCTCTCATCTAGAAAATATAACTCTAGCCCTCTCATAATAGGGATTTCCACAATTCTGTCACGACCCATATTCACTAAGTCATGAGGGCACCTACCTTTCCCACCTCGGTAAGCAAACCCTTATCCCACATATCATAAATACAAAAAGAAAGCGGAAGATGATAGAATAACGTAAGTCTCACTATAATAATATAAGAAAATGCGGAAGTAAAAGAAATACACCCCAGTAGCTGGTCTGGTCATACACGAGCATCTAACTAAATACTACAAGTCTGAATAATAATAATAATAATACATCAATAGTATCAAAATCATGTCTTAGGACGGGAAATAAAGACATAGTAGAAGGAAGAGTCTTCAGGCAGTGAACGTCCTCATGCTTACCCTGAAAGACTCGAATCAGCGATCCTCGAATATCAGTCACGGGGAGTAGAAGTCGATCCCATCTGGTACTCTGCATTCATAAAAGAATGCAACAAGTGCAGGTCAGTACAAGCAACCAGTACTGGTAGGTATCATAGGCCTACTAAGACTAGCTAACATATTTAAAGACAACAAAGCAAGATAAACACATAAACCAACAAGTACAGGTCAACACGAATCTATATCCACAGTATAAGTCATCACATTTGTTATAGCATCTAAACAAAATTGTGTCAAGTCTCAGTATAATCAATCTGAACCAGTACATCACAATAATCTCACAACAAGTCATTACCTATGTTACAGAATCTAAGCCCAACTATGCCAAGTATCAGTATAATCAATCTGAACCAGTATATCACAATAGTATCACAACATATCACCAGAAATCAAAAGGCACAATGCAATGCAATAATGTATGTATGATGAATGCAATGCATATGAACCTTTGTACAACATGTCCCGTACTGAATAACTCCACGTCTTAGCGATCATGACCCATGGGGGACCGGCGAAGTCCATGTACCACTCTCACGATCCCGGCAAAGACCTCGGGCATCAGACACTCAATCGTTCTAGGCAAGAAACCTCGAGCAACGTACACTCATCTATATTTTACGCTTTTCGGCAAAGGCCTCGGAGGCTACACTCTCTCATTATCATCATCAGTACCATAACCATGCATAAATCAATGTATCATGGAAATGCGTATGAATACGATGCAATGTAATATCAACTGCCAATTCAATCCGAAACAGTACCATACATGGCACACAAGTAATATCAATAGTAAGGCTACACAATAAGCGACAATAGAATCACCATTCTCATCTCAGTATCAATCAAGCAAAGTACCGCAATGTCATAGCGATGATATATCACTAGTCACAAATCCCAATGTCTCAACGTGGCAATGATCCAACAAGTAAATAGATAAGATAATTCAATAACACAACGGGTTAGCTAGCCCCCAAATCATACAACACGGCCCAACCTAAGACAATATCCAACCCAAATTCATACCCGAAGGCTTACATGCATTCTCCGACAATATCATCTAAACATACGCTTCGCTAGTCGAACTATCACCATATGGTAAACCATAACCTACTTGGAGAGCCGAACTGCAAAGTCTCCAATAATTAAACCTTAGTCTTTCCCTTTCTTTGATCTCGAGATAATGGAAGTCTAATCATATCCGAATTGTAAAATTAGAATCAAGAAGAAAATGATTCAAACCTTACTTCTATTCAAGACCCAAATCCCCAACTTATAGAATGGGGTTTATGCACTAGAAAGATGAAATTGAGAATCTATAGGTCTCAACATGAAATTAATGTTCTAGGCGATCAATTCCCATCAATTACAAGCTAGAAGAACCAACAAATTACATAAATTCGGATTCTAGGCAAAACCACAAAATTAGGGTATAAATCCTAACTTCTAATTCCATAATTTAGCCACTAATTAGGAAGGAATCATGCAATAATAGATTCTAATCATTATTAAAGCTAACCATTCAATAAATCAAGATTTAAAAGCCTAGAATGAAGAACCCATTGAACCCTCTTTTAATCATCAAACTCTTAATGAACTAGCATGATAATAGATTCGTAAGGTGATTAAGGGAATATGGAATAACAATGAAGATGGAAGGACTTACCACAATGATTTTCCCCTCAGAATCGCCTTGAAATGCTCCTAATAAATCTAAAGGTGGAATAGTAATGAATAAGAAAATTAGGGCTTTTAACACTTATTTAATGAATCTATCTGCCCGATTCCCGCTTCAACAACAGCCAGATCGCTGCGGCTGTACCGCACCCTCAGACCGTTGCGGCTGTATCGCACCCTCAGACCGCTGCGGTAGTCAACTACTAAATGCACTAGTTCACTTTTGCAGCCTGGCCACTGCTATTGCGGTAATGGTGCCGCTATGGGGGGGGGGGGCACCAGACACCAGAATCCCCCAAGTTTTCTAATCTCAACCCGAAATCCCGACTATCACCCGAAGCCATCTGCTCACATACCATATGCGCAGACACACATAAAAATATGCTACGAATGCACTCGTGACCACGAAATTCCCAATGGAGGTCTCGTTGACCGAGTTAACCCCCGATACCTCAAAATCAATTTCCCAACCCAAGTCCCAAAATGCACCCGAGTGCATTGGGAACCAAACAGAATATACGTACAAGTTCTAAAAGACCATCCGGACCTGTTACACCTTGGAAAAATCCCCGTTAATGTACGGTGAATAGGCTAGCGAGGAACACGAGGTATACGATGATTTGGGTAAGTAAGAAATAGCATTTGATGGTCCTAATCGAGATTCAAAGACATGTGACAAAAAGGAAGAAGTTTGGCAAAGAAAGTAAAGGATATGTTATGTGTCGGGTAGGAATCATGAGTGACAAGTTAATGATGGCATAATGATGTCTTAGAGAAGGGTGATAACGTCCTTTATATTGGTATTGAGGTGTTAAACAAGTGTCAAGAAGGTTCCATAAGGATCGGAGATCAAACGAGTAGACGAGAACGAAAACGGAACAACTGGGCACTAAACGGCCAAACATACGGACCGTATAAATTATACTGGCCGTATGTGAGGCCGTATAACTATCCAAGAGGGATTCCACTCTCTGGACCAAACATACGGACACATATACGGTCCGTATAAAATGTACGAACCGTATGTTGGTCTGTATAAGTTGGTCGGGACAACATTCAATTTAATATAAGGGACCCTTTCTCATTTCATTTCCACTCTCTACACTTCAAGAAACCTCTAGAATATTCTCCATCATTCATCCATAAGAATTCAAGGGAAAACCAAGATTAACAACACCAAATCCATGAAAACAAGTGTATGAAACCTACCAAAGTTCATCTACACCAAGAAAACTCAAGGTGAGAGATATAGGGTTTTGGTGCTAGAAGAGTATTTCCATTCAAGGCTGGTTCATCCATAATCTAAGGTAAGTTTCATGACCATACCATGTTGTTTAAGGTATTGGAAGGCTAATACACTTGAATTGTAAAAAGACATAGAAAATGGGTCATAAATGAGTGAATAGTGTCATTGTTGAATAGTGGTTGGGATGAATGATGAATGTTGGTATGTTGCGATTGTGAATACGTTATAAATGACATTTATACCATGGAATAGGTATTATATGTGAGAAAACGCGATAGGGAGTCATAACCATAATTGTGGAGAAGTTGAAGGGAAATGGTGAATTGTGGTAAATGTAGATAAATGACGATTGTCGTGTGCGACATTGTGAATGTTGATATGAATGTTTGGGAGTTGATATAGAACCTGAGAAAAGTAGTATAAACAGAGGAAGTGCTGCCCAATTTTCTTTAGCGTTAGTAAGTCTGTTCTTATAATTGTTAGCTAATGTCGATACAAATTCTCTTGAAGGTAGAACGTGTGCATTAAAGGAGAACAAGCAAGCGATAGATTAGATAAACGATAAAGGTATGTAAGGAAAATACCTTCCTTCAAAGGCATGCATCTTCCAAGTTTTTCCTTGATCCTCCTATATGATGGAGCTTATGAGTCCGTAAATATATCAAACTACATACGAGCATGATAATGATGATGATGAGTTAAAGTATAGAGGTTTTAGAGTCCATGATATGATGTCATTATTGTTAACCCTCACCTTATATACTATTTCCTTCAAGGTGAGGCAGAATACTTATACATGTTCATAATCTAATCGGGGGTTCACGACCTTACGTCACCCCGACATAGCCATTGTTGCCTTAAAAACAATCTAATGTATGCTCTTAATGATAAATGTGAAATGATGCTAAGTCATGGTATGTCTATAAGATGATCAATAATGCTAGCTTATAGCATGCCTATGGTATGTATGAAAATGTCAAGCTATAACAAGATTATGATATGTTCACAAGATGCGTAAAAAAATGATGAATTCATGAATGATTATATGATGATACGATTCCACCGCGCCAAGATGGCCGGGCATGTCACCGCTAAGGCGGGATGCATATAATTCCACCGTGCCTAAATGGCCGGGCATGTCACCGCTAAGGCGGGCTGCATATGATTCCACCGTGCCTAGAGGGCCGGGCATGATCACCACTAGAATGATTATATGATGATACGATTCCACCGCGCCAAGATGGCCGGGCATGTCACCGCTAAGGCGGGCTGTATGTGATTCCACTGTGCCTAAATGGATGGGCATGTCACCGCTAAGGCGGGCTGCATATGATTCCACCGTGCCTAAATGGCCGGGCATGTCACCGCTAAGGCGGGCTGCTGTGTTTACACCGAGCCTAGAGGGCCGGGCATGATCACCACTAGTGGGCGGCATATGATGGTTACTCGGACGCGGGATAACGATGAGGATTATGATGTGATGATATATGTGATGGGCTGATAAATTTACCATGATTATATAAAAATACGATATATTTACGAAATGTATTTGCCTATGAAACTCATGTAGGTTATATCTTTTTCTTTGAGCTCATGATGCTTCTATTATATTTATTTCATTCGTGTCTTACATACTCAGTACAATGTTTGTACTGACGTCCGTTTTCTTTGAACGTTGTGTTCATGCCCACAGGTAGACAGGGAGGCGAGCTTGATCCAAACTCGTAGGAGCTGATAGCCGATTGAAAGCACTCTTTCGTTCCGGAGGTGCTTGATTATTCTTTTGTGTGTATTTGTATATGTTGGGCACGACGGGGTCCTATCCCGTCCTTATGTTTAGTACTCCAGTAGAGGCTCGTAGATACGCAGTGTGGGTTATATGGTCTCACGAGGTTGCTACTATGTATATATATTATTTTGATGGCCGAAGGGCTTAAGTATATAAAAGTATTCATGTTTTCTAATGAAAGATGATTTTATTATAATTTGGGTATGAAATTGATTAAGGAACGTTGAATAATGAGTAGTAGAACGAGTGGTGCTCGGTGGTTAGCCCCGGGTACCCGTCGCGGCCCCTATCTGGGTTGTGACAAAAGTGGTATTAGAGCAGTTTAGCCTTAGGAAGTGTGTACGAGCCGTGTCTAGTAGAGTCTTGTTTATGGTGTATTGCATGCCACATCATTAAACATGAGGCTACAGGGCATTTAGGAAAAATGACCATCTTTCCTCTTAAGAGATCGTGCGATAGAGCTGTCTTATAAGATTTTCCCCTCCTAATAGTGTGTTATGATTTCAGAAATGCCGCCAAAGGGAAAAGCTTCAGCCGCCAGAAGGGCAAGACTACGAAAAAAATGCGGGTAGAAAGAGAGCCGCCCATGAATATAGAGGAGGGCGAGTCACAAAATGAGGCTTTGTCTAATACTTTCTCCACCCCACCTAATGTGGAAGAACAGGGGGGAGCTTTAGCTCCAATTCCTCCACCGGGTGCTTCGGGTCAACAAGTGACCGAGGCCATTCACTTATTGACAGAGTTGGTTGCCGCTCAGGCACAGCGGCAGAATGTGGGCCCAAGTGATTGGTCAGCTAGTACCCGAGCCCATGACTTTATGAGTTTGAATCCTCCGGAGTTTTTTGGGTCGAAGCCGGATGAAGACCCGTAAGGTTTCATAGATGAGATTTTGAGGACATTGAAAATTATTCATGCCTCTGAGACTGAATCCGTGGAGTTGGCATCGTATAGACTCCGAGATGTGGCGGTATTATGGTATAATAATTGGATAGCATCGATACAAGAGAATGCACTTCCACCCGTATGGCAAGAATTTGTAGATGCTTTTATCCGCACTATTTGCCACCCGAGGTCCGCCGAGCTAGAGCAGATAGATTTATAAATTTGAAGCAAGGAAATATGAGTGCCCGGGAGTATAGCATGCAATGTCATTCTTTGGCTAGATATGCTCCGACTATGGTGGCTGACATGGGAGATCGGGTACATAGATTTGTGAGTGGCTTAGGGCCACATTTATTTAAAGATTGCTTAAAGGCTTCATTGCAAGACGGGATGGATATTTCCCGAATACAAGCCCATGCCCAGAACTTAGAGGGACGACAGCAGCCACAAAGGGGTGATCGCGACATTGATAGAAGGCAAAGCAAGAGGGCCAGATCTATGGGGGCAGGTAGCGACTATAGAGGGGGATCGAGGCAAACTTATTCCCGACATTTAGGCCAGTCAGTGACTAGTGTGCCTCCACGATTTGCAGATAGGAGATTTGATCGCTCTTTTCCTTTATGATAGGGCCAGAGTTTGAGAGCTTCGGGTTCTCAGTTTAGGGGTGATTATAGTCAGAGGAGACCACCAGTTCCAAGATGTAGTCGGTGTAGGAAATTACATTTGGGGCCATGTCGCCAGGACACAGATGCTTGTTATGTTTGTGGACAGTCTGGACATTTGATGCGAGATTGTCCCTCGCGGTATAGTAGAAGTGGGGTTCAGCCCACAGGTTCAGCAGCTGGTTCTTCCTCAGTACGTCCGGTAGGGCAAGCTCCCCAGATGTCAGCAGGTCGAGGTAGAGGCAGAGGGGTAGCATCTACTTCAGGTGCCACTCAGCCCCGTGTATATGCTTTAGCGGGACGACAGGATCTTGAGTCCTCCCCAGATGTAGTTACAGGTACATTATGCATATTTTCCCATGATGTGTATGCCTTGATAGATCCGGGTTCTACTTTATCTTATGTTACTCCATATGTTGCTGGTCGTATTGGGGTGTAACCTGAGCCTATCAAACCTTTTGAGGTATCCACTCCAGTTGGTGATCCTATGATAGCGAGACAAGTGTATAAAAATTGTGTACTGGTGATATGTGATCGCCAGACCAAAGCTGATTTAATCGAACTGGAAATGCTAGATTTTGATGTAATTATGGATATGGATTGGTTGGCCTCATGCTATGCTAATGTTGATTGCCGATTGAAAGTAGTTCGATTCCAATTTCCGGGTGAGCTCGTGCTTGAATGGAAGGGTAATACAACCTCTCCAAAAGGTAGGTTGATTTCCTACCTTAAGGCAAGAAAGATGATAGTCAAGGGCTATATTTATCATTTAGTCCGAGTTCATGACACCGAGGCAAAGTCGCCAACTTTCCAATCCGTTCCGGTAGTTAATGAATTTCCGGATGTATTTCCTGATTAACTTCCAGGCCTTCCTCCAGAAAGAGAAATTGATTTCGCCATTGATGTGTTACCGGACACCAAGCCTATTTCTATTCCTCCTTATCGAATGGCTCTAGCAGAATTGAAGGAGCTAAAGGAACAGTTGAAAGACTTGCTCAAGAATGGGTTTATTAGACCCAGTTCATCACCGTGGGGAGCACCAGTCTTGTTCGTGAGAAAGAAAGATGGTTCTCTACGAATGTGCATTGATTACAAGCAGCTGAACAAAGTTATGATAAAGAACAAATATCCTCTCCCAAGGATTGATGACTTATTCGATCAGCTACAGGGGGCCAAGTGGTTTTCTAAAATAGACTTGAGGTCGGGTTATCATCAAGTGAGGGTTAGAGAAGAAGATATTCCCAAAACAGCCTTCAGATCGAGATATGGCCATTATGAGTTCCGGGTGATGTCGTTTGGGCTGACCAATGCTCTGGCCATGTTTATGAATTTGACGAATAGTGTGTTCAGGCCACTCTTGGACTTATTTGTGATAGTATTCATTGATGACATTCCGGTGTACTCTCGCACAGAATCAGAACATGCAAATCATTTACGTATCGTTCTTGGAATTCTTCGAGCCCGAGAATTATATGCAAGATTTTCAAAGTGCGAGTTCTGGCTGAATTCTGTAACATTTCTGGGCCATGTTATTTCAAATGATGGTATTCGAGTCGACACTCAGAAAATTGAAGCTTTGAAGACTTGGCCAAGGCCTACAACGCCTATGGAAGTCCATAGTTTTCTGGGATTGGCAGGCTACTACAGAAGTTTCGTAGAGGGCTTCTCATCTATTTCTGCCCCATTGACGAAGCTAACCCAGAAGTCAGCTAAATTTCAGTGGAATGATTCTTGTGAGCAAAGTTTCCAGGAGTTTAAGGACAGATTAACCTTAGCTCCATTCTTAACACTTCCAGAACGGTCAGATGGTAATGTGGTGTACTGTGATGCTTCCGGTGTTGGGCTAGGATGCGTGTTAATGTAGCATGGTAGAGTCGTTGCTTATGCTTTGAGGCAACTACGGAAACATGAAAAGAACTACCCAACTCATGATCTCGAATTATCCGCAGTCATTCATGTATTAAAAATGTGGAGACATTACTTGTATGGTGTGCATGTTGATATTGATACAGATCACAAGAGTCTTCAGTACATTTTCAAGCAGAAGGAGTTAAATCTGCGGCAGAAGCGGTGGTTAGAATTGTTAAAAAGATTATGATGTGAACATTTTGTACCATCCCGGAAAGGCAAATGTGGTAGCCGATGCGCTTAGCCGCCGATCAATGGGCAGTTTATGTGAAGTTCCTTCGGAAAAGAAAGAGATGGTTCATGAGCTCCATCAATTAGCTAATCTTGGAGTACGTGTAATTGATTCGGGTAGTGCAGGGATTGGCATTAATGATCCCACAGTCTCGTCCTTGAACATGGAAGTGAAAGAGCATCAGTATAAAGATCCTAAACTGTGCCATTACAGAGACATATCTCATGAAAAAGAGAAGTCTCCATTTGAATTTTCCACGGATAGAATTCTTAGATACCGAAGCAGGCTATGTGTGCCGAATGTGGCAGAATTGCGCCGACGAATTCTAGAAGAAGCCCATTGTTTTCGGTTTTCTATTCACCCAGGTGCCACCAAGATGTATCATGATCTTAAACTAATATATTGGTGGGATGACATGAAGAGAGACATAACAGAATTTGTAGCTCAGTGTCCAAATTGCCAACGAGTAAAAGTCGAACATCAAAAGCCAGGAGGATTATTGCAGGCAATGGAAATCCCTACTTGGAAATGGGAGGTGATCAATATGGATTTTATCGTGGGATTACCCCGTTCCCGAGGCAAATATGATTCCATATGGGTGATTGTGGACAGACTCACGAAAGCAGCTCATTTTCTTCCGGTTAGAACTACCTACTCAGCAGAAGATTATGTGAAATTGTATCTCAAAGAAATTGTGCGACTTCATGGTATTCCACTATCCATTATCACAGATAGAGGAGCACAATTTACAGCCAAGTTCTTGAAGTCTTTCCAAGAAGGTCTGGGTACCCAAGTGAAGCTTAGCACGACATTCCATCCGTAAACTGATGGGCAAGCCGAGCGTACTATTCAGACCTTGGAAGATATGCTACGAGCATGTGTGCTGGATTTCGGTGGTAGTTTGGATGATCACTTACCCCTTATTGAGTTTGCATACAATAATAGCTACCATTCCAGTATTCAAATGGCTCCGTATGAAGCATTATATGGAAGGAAGTGTAGATCCCCAATCAGATGGTTCAAAATAGGAGAAGTGCAGTTAATAGGCCCTGAATTAGTTCAACAAGCGGTAGAAAAATTCAAGGTGATCCGAGATCGATTGTTGACAGCCCAAAGTCGCCAAAAGTCTTATACGGACAATCCCCGATGGGGCTTGGAATTTCAGGTTGATGATTGGGTATTTTTAAAAGTGTCACCCATGAAAGGGGTGATGAGATTTGGTAAGAAAGGGAAGTTGAGTCCCCGATACATTGGACCCTCTAAAATTACCCGCAAGGTGGGTCATGTAGCCTATGAATTGGACTTGCCTTCAGAGCATGAATCAGTCCATCCAGTCTTCCATGTTTCGATGCTACACAGGTGTGTTGGAGATCCTACGAGGATTGTTCCGATTGATGATGTCCAAGGGACAGAAAAGCTAGCATATGAAGAAGTGCCAATTGCCATTCTAGACAGGAAAGCACGGAGACTTCGAAATAACGAAGTAGCTTCAGTCAAAGTCTTGTGGAAAAACAACCGAGAGAAAATGAATTGGGAGGCGGAAGAGAAGATGAAATCCACATATTCACATTTCTTTCAGCCCCCGGAAGAAATCTGTGATGAGATATTGGGGTTATGAGGTATGTATGCTTTTCTTTTATGTACATGGGTCGTGTGTGGACAATTTATAATGCTATTATGTTTTAGCCCCGTGAGGCAATGATATTATGGGTTGTTGGGACAGGTTGGTAGTGCCATATTACAGGAGAAACTCTGGCGAAATTTTCGTAGAATTCGAGTGTTTAACATTCGAGGACCAATGTTCCAAAAGGGGGGAAGAATGTTACACCTTGGAAAAATATCCGTTAATGTACAGTGAATAGGCTAGTGAGGAACACGAGGTATATGATGATTTGGGTAAGTAAGAAATAGCATTTGATGGTCCTAATCGAGATTCAAAGACATGTGACAAAAAGGAAGAAGTTTGGCAAAGAAAGTAAAGGATATGTTATGTGTCGGGTAGGAATTATGAGTGACAAGTTAATGATGGCATAATGATGTCTTAGAGAAGGGTGATAAAGTCCTTTAGATTGGTATTGAGGTGTTAAACAAGTGTCAATAAGGTTCCATAAGGATCGGAGATCAAACGAGTCGACGAGAACGAAAACAGAACAACTGGCACTATACGGGCAAACATACGGACCGTATAAATTATACTGGCCGTATGTGAGGCCGTATAATTATCCAAGAGGGACTCCACTCTCTGGACCAAACATACGGACACACATACGGTCCATATAAAATGTACGGACCGTATGTTGGTCCATATAAGTTGGTCGGGACAACTTTCAATTTAATATAAGGGACCCTTTCTCATTTCATTTCATTTCATTTCATTTCCACTCTCTACACTTCAAGAAACCTCTAGAATATTATCCATCATTCATCCATAAGAATTCAAGGGAAAACCAAGATTAACAACACCAAATCCATGAAAACAAATGTATGAAACCTAGCCAAATTTCATCTACACCAAGAATACTCAAGGTGCGAGAAATAGGGTTTTGGTGCTAGAAGAGTATTTCTATTCAAGGCTTGTTCATACATCATCTAAGGTAAGTTTCATGACCATACCATGTTGTTTAAGGTATTGGAAGGCTAAGACACTTGAATTGTAGAAAGACATAGAAAATAGGTCATAAATGAGTGAATAGTGTCATTGTTGAATAGTGGTTGGGATGAATGATGAATGTTGGTATGTTGCAATTGTGAATACATTATAAATGACATTTAGACCATGGATTAGGTATTATATGTGAGAAAACGCAATAGGGAGTCATAACCATAATTGTGGAGAAATTGAAGGGAAATGGTGAATTGTGGTAAATGTAGATAAATGACGATTGTTGTGTGCGACATTGTGAATGTTGATATGAACGTTTGGGAGTTGATATAGAACATGAGAAAAATAGTATAAAAAAAGGAAGTGCTGCCCAATTTTCTCTAGCGTTAGTAAGTCCGTTCTTATAATTGTTAGCTAATGTCGATACGAATTCTCTTGAAGGTAGAACGTGTGCATTAAAGGAGAACAAGCAAGCGATAGATTAGATAAACGACAAAGGTATGTAAGGAAAATCCCTTCCTTCAAAGGCATGAATCTTCCAAGTTTTTCCATGATCCTCCTATATGATGGAGCTTATGAGTCCGTAAATAGATCAAACTACATACGAGCATGATAATGATGATGATGAGTTAAAGTATATAGATTTTAGAGTCCATGATATGATGTCATTATTGTTAACCCTTACCTTATATACTATTTCCTTCAAGGTGAGGCAGAATACTTATAAATGTTCATAATATAGTCGGGGGTTCACGACCTTACGTCACCCCGACGTAGCCATAGTTGCCTTAAAAAAAATCTAATGTATGCTCTTAATGATAAATATGAAATGATGCTAAAGTCATGGTATGTCTATAAGATGAGCAATAATGCTAGCATATAACATGCCTATGTTATGTATGAAATTGTCAAGCTATAACTAGATTATGATATGTTCATGAGATGCGTAAAAAAATGATGAATTCATGAATGATTATATGATGATACGATTCCACCGCGCCAAGATGGCCGGGCATGTCACCACTAAGGCGGGCAGCATATGATTCCACCGTGCCTAAATGGCCGGGCATGTCACCGCTAAGGCGGGCTGCATATGATTCCACCATGCCTAAATGGCCGGGCATGTCACCGCTAAGGCGAGCTGCTATGTTTACACCGAGCCTAGAGGGCCGGGCATGATCACCACTAGTGGGCGGCATATGATGGTTACCCGGACGCGGGATAACGATGAGGATTATGATGTGATGATATATGTGATGGGTTGATATATGTACCATGATTATATAAAAATACGATATATGTACGAAATGTATTTGCCTATGAAACTCATGCAGGTTATATCTTTATCTTTTAGCTCATGATCCTTCTATTATATTTATTTCATTCCTATCTTACATACTCAGTACAATGTTCGTACTGACGTCCATTTTCTTTGGACGCTGTGTTCATGCCCACAGGTAGACAGGGAGGCGAGCTTGATCCAGACTCGTAGGAGCTGATAGCCGATTGAAAGCACTCCTTCGTTCCAGAGTTTCTTGATTATTCTTTTGTGTATATTTGTATATGTTAGGCACGACGGGGTCCTGTCCCGTCCTTATGTCTAGTACTCCAGTAGAGGCTCGTAGATACGCAGTGTGGGTTATATGGTCTCACGAGGTTGCTACTATGTGTATATATTATTTTGATGGCCGAAGGGCTTAAGTATATAAAAGTATTCATGTTTTCAAATGAAAGATGATTTTCTTATAATTTGGGTATGAAATTGATAAAGGAATGTTGAATGAGTATAATGAGTAGTAGAACGAGCGGTGCTCGGTGGTTAGCCCCGGGTACCCGTCGCGGCCCCAAGCTGGGTCCTGACAGGACCTCTCGGAATCGACGAATTCCCAAAAAATGTTCGTTTACCCAAAAGTCAAATTTGAGTCAACTTTTTTTCGTTTTAAGCCTAAACTTCCCACAAAGTCACCCAAATCAAATCCAAACACCTCGAGAAGCATGTCAATAGTTTGCTCGGGTTGAATGTGAGTTAAACAAGTTCGGGGAAGGTCAAAAGTACCGAAAAGACTATAACGACCAAACGGGTCATTACAAATTCCTTTCTCTTGAACCACACTAACTCATCCACTGAAGATTGTTGCAAAATTACCCAACTGCTTACCACATAAGCCACTTCCATAAGACTTAACAAGTCAGTTACCTGAAATTTGCTTCTCTCATGTTGTTGATCACAAAACCTCACGGAACTCTGTCATATCACTTAGTCCATTTCTGTAGACTTCCTTCTTTAAACGTACTCAACAACCACAACCCGTATGAAATATGCATGAAAATAACACCACAATCCATACTGACCCAAGTAAACCTGAAGGTGTACCTTATTCTTACCGATTCTTGATCAACTATACCTTTTCTTGACTCTTCAATTCCCTGATTCCAATCAAATCACAATCATCGCCACCGTCTAACCATTACTCGAACCCACTCATTAGAATATCGCATAATCACAAGTCTTGCAAACTAGCCGAGTCAGTCTTGGAGATAGTAGTAGGCCACATACTCTATACCTTAGAGTTCCCTTAACTCACTCAACTCTAGACTGAATACACTCTAAATCCAGCGTATCACATACACAGTCCTACTAACGTCCTCTTGCATCTCCACCAAGGTGCCTTTGCTCAAATTCCCTTAACTCAAATTTCAAAATGGTCTCCACAACTTTAATTAATTCAAACCTTATCATTGATTTACCACTTCGAACATCCCAATTGTCGAACCAGAACACCTCTAACCATTCGCACGATTATCCCTTCCATTCATTCAACTCAACCGAGTAGCAATACTAAAAATAGAAGGAGCTAGCCAAAACTTACACAACAGGTACAAAGCTCTCAACCCTAATCCAATATTAGATGCAACACCCGATAGCTCCTTGAGAACTAAACTTCGTACTTGTCCAACACTAGAGTCATTCTTATTATTCAACCATTGGCTCTCATTGGCCCACGACATAACGTATTATACCAACTCAACACTAAACCCTTACCATGTATGACTGCAATATAACTCTCAAATCAACTACCTCTTAATTCCATCATATCCTTACCATTCCTCTAAACATGAAGACCCGATGAACATATCCTTTACTGAAGGACCAGGAACACAGCTGCCAAATATCTTAAGTCTCCATTCGGCACAAGTAACCTTGCTTCCAGATCTAGAACTGATAAGTACATTCCTGAAAGAACCCACAAACCTCTATCATATAGTCATGTCAAAGTCTAACTGAACTATTCACAAACGAACACAAAATCCACCCTCGTACCAAGTTCCACCTCATCCTAACAAAGACGGCAGATACTAATTTTTCCCTTCTTAATAGCGGAGATCAATATATCCACATCCTCTTCCTTACGCCTCCGTCCCATTAACACGAAAAGTAATCATACCAAAATACCCTAAGAAATCTTACTTCGCTACATGTTTCCCACAAAAGTCGTCCTTTATGTCCTCATTCTCAACCTCTCTTCTTTGTCGCACGCGGTCGCTATCCCTTCGCCCAAATCTGATGGTCCTTATCAAACTTACATTCATCCTCGCATATCAACATCTAATACACTGTCATCGCAAAATTATTGACCTGTCATTGGTACATCTATGCCACGAAACCCATCATAATACCTTGAAGATGTTAAAACCTTTCCCAAACCAATCATACCTCGAACAAATCATTCTTGTTAAGCCATAAATGCACTTTTGCAACTTCCGAGCAACCCAACGCTGAAACATGGAGATCATTTGACTCTCTGTACCATCTCTCCCATTTCTCAAGAAAACCCCCACAATAAACGAGTCTTAACCATGATTCCCCACAAATGAATCCTCAAGACAAATCCAGAAACTGAACTTGGTCACGCTTCCGAATCAGGATAACACATCTCGTACCATATCACAACACGTCATAGATAAACCGTTCGCATAAGAATTTAAGGGCAAGTTCCCACCTTCCGTGGATGATGAAGACAAGGAAATTCAGATACCAATTGTAATAAACTATATATCAATTTGAATGAAGTAGCATGAAAGAGTGAAAGAATTCGAAGTTTCCTACATGTCCTATAGCCTCTCGCAGATCAGTACAGAGCTATTCATACCGATCCGCAAGACTCTACTAGACATGCTCTTGTACTTATAAATCGGATAACATAGGGCTCTGATACCAACTTATCACATCCCAAATCTGGGAACGTGCGGGCACTTACCCTTTTCCCACCTAGTAGGTGAACCCGTCCCTTAAGCATAATTCAAATCAATAATAATGTAACCCAGCATTGAATATATATATTGTCACACCCCGACTTTACTAGGGTGTGATGGGCACCCGACCCCATATCTGGAGCCGAGCGAACCCGCTGACTCTTATTACATAGATAAACTTTTGTATCAATTAAGAAATAAATACATGGTAAGCCCTCCAATATTTTTTTTCATAAGTAATGTCTATCATCATATGGGACCCGCGACATGAAACATAATAACATTGTGACGGTTGAAGCCATCTACCAAGCTGACACTCTATACTCATGACTCTGTTTGCAAAGTCTCTAACATTGAACAAACACCATAGCTCATATACTCTGACTCGGCAGCACTCCAGAACAAGTGGAGCCCGGCAACTCCGCTGGAACATCTTCTATGATAACTGTGGCTCAGCTGGTGTACCTGCGCGGCATGAACGCAGCCCCCGAAGAAGAGGGGTCAGTACGAGTAATGTACTGAGTATGTAAGGCATGAATAGTGACATAATAAAGGAATATACAGTATGAATAATAACGGAATAGACATATGGAGCTTATCTTGGGACAGAAGTAACCTGTACATATGAATGCCTTTCAGGCAGATGCCATGCACGCTTAGTCTTTTTTTTCCAGAAAACAGTACTTCTTATTTACATGTACAGAAAACAGAACATTTCAGAAAACGGTGTTCTTTATTTACATTCACAGACGCCGAGTGCATCGGCTCTCCCACCCCCCTCCCCAACAGTGTCCCAACATATTATATATATATCACATATACAGACGCCGTATCCGGCTCTCCCATATCCCGCGTCCGGGACGAAATCCAGCTGAATCAGGTGGTGATGTAACAGTGTCCCTTCCCTTTTTACTCATATACATATACATATACATATACATATTCACATTCATATACATATGTCATACAATTGGCATGCATGAGAGCCCAAAGAAAGTCATGTGTCCATCGGAGTGACGTAAGGCCGGTGACCTCCGATTACATTATGGAATAATCATGATCGCCTTGTCTCACCTTGAAGGAACGAGTATTTTAAGGCGAGACTATCAACGGAGAATAGTGTTGAAAGAAACATAGAATGAAATCATGGACGTCATAGAAATCAATTCATCGGCTTTGGAATCTTTAGAGGATGATGTCATAACCAAGGAATAGAATTGAAATCAAGAACAATTTTGATACTTTCATATTCATATTGGGTCCTTAGCATAAGACTCTTAGTCATGGAATCATTCTTGTCATACTTATCATAGACGTATTCTCTTCCTTAGCATCATCGTTATCATGGTCATCATAGACATATTTCCATTAAAAATAGTACAGTACTTATCGTTTGATAATTGGAACAAGGATCAAAAGCTTCCTTTGCATTCTACTCCAAAATGAGTCAAACGGAGCAATAGGGAAAATCCGGGAACAATGGGCCCACCTCGGGCCGAGTGAGGTAGCGTACACCATTTGCATATGTTACATGTCATGGCGTTACTTGTGAGGGTGTCAAGGTAGTCGGGTCTTATTTATGCAAGTCCTCGAGGTTTAGGAAGTTTTTCCAACATTTCACACGATTTTTAATTCAATTCTACTGAATGAAAAAGGGGAAACTTTAGGTGCGGATTCTGGAGAATAGAGTTGTCCCCAAGGCTCGTATCTGACCTATTACATCTAAGACATGCCATAGAAGGAAGAGTAAAGCCTTACATACCTTTTCTGCTTCTTATGCGACTCCAAATTCACGTTCCAAATCCGCCAAAATCTACAAATTGGTCATGTTTACCAAAACTTGATTAGAGCCTTTAGAAGTTGATTCTTTAAAGTAACACTTTGTTTGCCGAAATTTCGGCAGCATTTCCCCTGTAAATGGACCAACCCCGAGAGTACGACTCGACCCCAAATTGATGACAACAATCCGGGAATTTGACCCGGCCAAACCAATAACAATACTAGCAATTATCCCAGCAACAATTCAATCAAATTCAATTCAATTCTCATAATCTTCCAACAACTTAATCAACATATATAATCAATCCAAAACCATACAAACATGATTCCATAACATTTCCAACAATCCACAAAATTTTCCAACACAACCCGAAACCTTCCAAGTCCAAGGAAATATCACAACACATTTCTTTCTTCAAAATTCACAAACTACACCAACAAACCACACTTTAACAACATTATTATCATAATTACAAGAAACTACATTTGATTCAAATTGGATTACAAAAACAGCCCGCAACAACTACGACACCAACTTGGATCATTAAACTCTCATTTACATCACATAATCCACAACACAACAACCCAAACATACTAAATAAAATTAGTCCATTCTTTGACATGCAAAACAGTCCATTTTCGGCCACAACAACTACACCCCTATTTTCAGGAATTTCCATCCTTTTCCATACATTGCAACAACAACGAACATACTACATAGAATTAATCCATTCTCTTCCAAATCACACTATGACCACACGGCCACAACTACATATACACGGACAACTATTCAACATCCATATTTTCATAATTTTCATGAGTTTCATTCGCTCCTACACACCACAACATACACAACCATACATAACATATAAAAGAAGATTAAGTTCTTACCCTTTTTCTTCAATTTCCCACTTGGCTAGAATGTTGATCTTACAACAATAAATGTTCTACTTGTTCCAATGACCTCTTCTCCTTGCTAGGGACCTTCCAATTAGTAGAGAGTAATTTTTTGAGAAATTTTTCCAAGGTTCTTGTTTCCTCCAAGCTTGGCCGAAATTGGCCCTTTATTTTTCTTCCAAAGTGTCTTTTTTTTTTTCTTTGTTTCTCTTGAAATTTCTAGAGTTGTAAATGATAAATTGTCTTGTTTTTTCAAGACTCATACATATATATATATATATATATATATATATATATATATATATATATATATATATATATATATATATATATATATATATATATATAGTTATAGTGGCATGTGAGGGGCACATGCCTCTCTCTAGATTTTTCTCTTTTTTTTTTTTTTCCATTTTTCCTTTTCTAGAGTTTTCTTGAAAAAGATGACTTGGTTGGCTTCTCTTGCAAGCTTTGTCCATACATGTACATAATTAACCCCCATTAAATAAAAATGTGGACATATAGGGGCATGCCACACGGCCAAGGGCCCTTCAAGAACATTCTTGATTTTTATTTTTTTTTGTGAAATTCCCATTTTGCCCCTATTCTTTCCGCAATTTTACCATGAACCCTTTTGCGAATTTTCCTTCTTACCCTTGGCCTTTCTTAACATTTCCGTTCTAGTAATGTCCATAATTGATATTTATAACCAACTTGTACATTAACATAATTTTTGAAAATAGCCTTACCCTTAACTTGCCACGACTACCTTGGAATATCCTCCCCCCCTTTAGAATATTCGTCCTCGAATGTTCAACTGGTCTTACGGGGTGTCATAATATTTCGGGAGGATCCCTTTGTAGTCGTCCTTTCCTTCATGCTCACTCCTTGTCCTTTACCTCATTCCTTTCATAATCGAACTTCTCGGTTTTTACATGAATCTTCTTCCCGTGTCTTGGGCTTTCTACTTTGTTGGGCCAACGTATTATCCTTGTCCTTCTCAGATCATCTCTTTTCTTGTTACTGTTTCATAACCATTTCTTAACAAAAACCACACCTTTAGATTCTTACTACAACTCTTCTTTAGTCTCTTTTTGTATCTCTTGATACATGTAGTTATAGTGGCACGTGAGGGGCACATGCCTCTCTCTAGAATTTTCTCTTTTTTTTTTTTTTTTTCCATTTTTCCTTTTCTAGAGTTTTCTTGAAAAAGATGACTTGGTTGGCTTCTCTTGCAAGCTTTGTCCATACATGTACATAATTAACCCCATTAAATAAAAATGTGGACATATAGGGGCATGCCACACGGCCAAGGGCCCTTCAAGAACATTCTTGATTTTTTTTTTGTTTTTGTGAAATTCCCATTTTGCCGCTATTCTTTCCGCAATTTTACCATGAACCCTTTTGCGAATTTTCCTTCTTACCCTTGGCCTTTCTTAACATTTCCGTTCTAGTAATGTCCATAATTGATATTTATAACTAACTTGTACATTAACATAATTTTTTAAAATAGCCTTACCCTTAACTTGCCACGACTACCTTGGAATGTCCGAACGTTTAAAATACGGGATATAACATATATAATAAGTCTAGAATAGATAAGTAAATAAGTGAAGAAATAAAGCAAACAATCCCAAGGAATCTGGTCTAGGGTCGTACAAGAGCCACCACTATAAATACTATAAGTCTGAATATGAATACATAGTCTGAAAAGTGGAATACTGTCTCGGAACATCAATATAAGACAAGTAAATAAGAAGAGGCATTCGGGCTGCGGATTCGTCCATGTGCTCACCCTGGATACTCGTCAGTAAAGCCTCAAGAATCAGCTACGAGGAGAGGAAGTCGACCTTATGACATACTCTGCATTCATAAAAGAATGCAGCAAGGTAGTATCAGTACAAACACTATATACTGGTAGGTATCATAGGCCAACAACAACTAGCTAACATATATAAAGGAAAAAACTAAAAGATAAACATGCTCACAATCATGTATCAATCGACAGAGTCCAGAATAGTATCACAATACAGAAAGGTAGCCGGATCATAGCCTATGGTGAAGCACCTAAACACAAGTCTGCCAAGTTTGCCACAATTCCTTAGAATAATCACAACCACAAGTACAATCCACGAATCCGATCAATAGATGCAAAATGAGATGATAATGATGAATGCATATGCAATGCAATGATACACACACGCTCCGGGAGGAATACTTCAACGCCTAGATAGTCACGACCCATGGGGGACCCGCGAAGTCCATGTACCTACTGCGGCACACAGCTCGATCCAATATATATATATAAAATATGTTGCGGCGCGCAACATGACCCAGTATAAGTATAATATAAGTTGCGGTGCCCGATCCAAATGTATGAGTATGAGTGCATGAATGATATCAGTGCCAATGAGAATCTATCAATATCAATTGTGCAACACATGGACACATATCACGAAAATCTATCAATATAAATTGTGCCACACATGGACACTTATCATAATATCACGAATAAATCACCTCTTTCCTTTTTACAAGAAAATACCCAATAAATGAGAGATACGGGTTCACAATCTTGATAATGCAACTCAATAACAAGTCCAGTATCACACACATGGCAACAAGCCAATTGATCACAACAAGGCAACAAGCCACAACCAAACAACAATACCAACCTAAGTAATTCGTCCTAACTTCTTACCTGAATGTGTACATGCTTTCTCCAACAATCACCAACTCTACATATGCTTCGCTAACCAAAGTCTAACAATAAGGTAAGCTGTAACCTACCTGGCAGCCGAGCAAGAGCCACGAACAATCAAACCTTTGCCTTTCCTTTTTGGAGAGCCCCCAAGTACTCAAAGTCTATCCATCATCGAATTCTAAGTTATAAATAAGAAAACAACGATAACCATATTTCTATACTTCACTCAAATCCAAATCAACTATGGAATAGGGGGGAAAATCGGCCCACAAGGTTAAAACGGGTATTTCAAGGGTAAAATTGGTAACCCAATGTTCTAGGAATTCAATTCTACTTTTCATTCAATTGATAAATTAACTCCATAATAAGTCAATTTTACCATTCAAGTCAAAACCCCCAATTTAGGCATAAACCCTAACTTTCAAACCTTCAATTTCATCAAATAAAATGGAAGATTCAAGCCTATTAGTTACTAATTCATCAAATTCCATACTTAAATTAGTCAAATCCACCAACAATTCTCATTTGGAAAGAATTAAACTCAAATAATGAAATAGACATCAAAACCCATCTTCTTTCCTAAGTTCTATGGAATTTCTAGCATGGATTCAAGCTGAAGAAAGGTAAAGGAATGGATTCTAGGTTAGAGTACTTACCCACAAGAGAAATTAGCCAAGAATCTCCTCAAAGTTGCTTAGGAATGATAAATGAAGGGTTCTGTGTAGGCATTAAATAGAATCCGGTCCGCGTCATCCGTTGCAGTTGTCCCTTGTCTGCTACAGCGGGCCCGCGCCAGCAGTTGGCCATTCTGTATCATGAGTCCGCCACAGCGGACTACCAACCTCTGTGGTGACTCACCATAATTCCCTCCCCCTCACCATAGCAGACCAGGACCTCGCTGTGGCGAGTCCGCTACGGTGTATCTGGTGCCGCTACGGCAGACACCAGACACCAGAATTTCCCTGGTTTTTCAGTAACTCAATCCTGAAATGTGATATTCACCCGAGGCCTCCTAGATACAAACCAGACATGCATTCACACATAAAAACATGCTACGGACTCACTCGTGGTCTCAAAATATCCCAACGGAGGTCTATTTGACTGGACCCGATAGCCAAGGACCAACTATACAACCAATAACCCAAAACTCTCCCGAGTGTCTCCAGAGCCGAACTGAATATCCCACCAAGTCATAATCGACCATCCAGACCTATTGGAATTGGCAAATTTTCGAATAAGGTCATTTTACCCAAAAGTCAACTATTGGTCAAATGCTTCTCACTTTAAGGGCCTATTTTACAAAAGCCATCATAAATCTCGCCCGAATATCTCGGGAACTATGCTACCCATCTCCGCGATCAAAATTGTAATAATAGGGCTCGAAGAAAGGTAAACGGGGGTAAATGGATCAAAACGCTATAACGACCAAATGGGTCGTTACAATAGCCTATATCTTTCAATTCGTGACTACTTTGTCCGCTTATTCATGCCTTATACTACATCTTCTTTATGATCACCACTACAATGACATACCATCATAATATTTCATCCTTGTTTCAAATATACTTTAAGTCTCATAACTTCTTTATAACACTTTAATAAGTTTCTGATAAAAAATAACTGTAAAATAAGCAAGGTCTCACCACATACTCTAATTACTAATTAATTTAATTCAAGAACCACTACCACTAATCTCATTTTATGAGCAAGGTTCAAAATAGAATATTGTGCAAAGTTCCTGAGTTAATCTCAAAAAATGAAAATCTTGAGAAGTGTTAGGCTGCACGACCTACTTCCGATCCTATGCAGTATCCAATTTCGCCTATAGGATGGACAACATTACTCTACCTGTTGTATGCTAGCATTTTGCAGAATATAAATTTTAGGTAAGTAACGAACACAATGATTTTTACATGGAAATCACCTGGCTCACAAGGTCGATAAAAATCATGACCTACACCTCTGTAGGATTTTCCCCCAAACTCCACTATACTGGCGGGCCTCTGCAAATTCAAGTTACAGACTCTGTAGCCTAGGGAACTTATATATAATCCCTATCTCACTCATCTCATTAGACTAGTAAGCAACCTTCAAGTCGATCCCTAACTTTAAGTTGAATTTACAACGTTTTTTTTTATCTAACTGTAATGCTTCTAATAAAGCGGATAAAGATACAACTCGATAAACAACCTAATACAAAAGTCTAGACTTAAGAACTAGAAAACATTACACAGTAGAAAATGCCTTCAATATTTCTTCTTGTACTACAAAAGCACGCCTAGATTCTGATTATTCTTGATGTCTTCTTTGACCGCTCAATATTATGAAATCTCTCTTTGTGGGTGTGAAAACCTTCTTCTTGGTAAGACTTGGATATATATATATATATATATATATATATATATATATATATATATATATATATATATATATATATAGCATTGAGTGCACATCAAGCCGTCAAACACAAAACTCTTTTAGATTAGGCCCGTGAGATATGTTAGGGTTTGTGTTGAATTGGGATTCTTGCCTTTTGATCAAATTCATTGTCCTTGTAGGAGTCTGAAAAACCTTGTTTAATAATGGCAAGGAATCCTATAACTTGACCGCCAAGTCTTTACCATAAATCTGCAAATCCTAGTTAATGTAGGACTTGTGCTAGAACATGTTCACGAACCTGTTTCATCCACCTAGTTCCTCTGCCACTAAATCTCAACACTGTTTGAGATGGAACATTTTCACGAACCTATTTCATCATGCTCTTCTCGTTCATTCCCGTGACTCTATCTTGAGCCTGCTTTTGTGATGGATGATGGAACATGTTGATAGATCTAGTTCATGCATCATGCTCTTCGCTCTGTGTCTGTGTTTCTTCCACTTAGAATTATTCATTGCTGGAATAAATCATGTCTTCAGCCTTGTATCAGCTCTGTGACTCTAACCATGTTCTTGCTTTGTGTTGGAACGTGTGTGCAAACCTGGTTCATATGCTTTGTCTGTAACTCTCTTTGTTTGAACAAATTAGATCTGAGTCATGTTCACCTTTTTCCCTCATGATCTCTTCTCTTCTGATTCCTTCAACAACTGCACCTAATGACTCCTGAGATAGAACAGGTTTTCAGACTTGTTCTGTTCTTTAACGAACTACTCTGTGACTAAGTCATCTTTATCTCTTTTGCTCTGTTGCATCTGTATCTGTGAGAACCAGTATGTGGACCTATTTTAACCACCCTGTGCTTCTTGCTTTTCCCACCTATCACTAAACTGGTTCACAGACTTTTGTTCATTTTGTCAATCATCAAAACTTAGATGTGCTGGGGCCAACAAGAAGCTTACTATTAATAACTCCTATGGTTCTCATTTGATAAATTGAATATAATAGTATTAAATTCTCAATGTGTGGCTATCATAAAGTAAGCCAACAAGGAAGGAATGTAAGTGTTAATACTTATATTTTGAATGTAACCCTCAAGTATTCTTTTCTCTACTTGCTAATACTAAATATCCCCAAATCACATTACCTCTTTGTCAATACCTAAGGACATAGCTATCCCATTCTTCTCCTCCCATTCTTCTCCTAACAAATCAACGACACTCAGCTACATACTTCCATCCATCACTATATAATATTTTTACTACTACCTCTCATTTTCTTACCAGTGGTTATGTCTATCGCATTGGAAAATTTATCCATCTTAACAATTCTCTTAGACCTACTAAGATTTCGGTAGAGTTTCCCTAGTAAGTAGGACTATGCCATTTTTTTTATATCTGCCTCAACACATCAACAACCATACCCTACAATCACCATATATGTACACATCTACCATTGAATTCCAAGAAAATTCATACCATCCATCACACTATATATTACAACTAATGTGCACTTTATAGCACCATTGTTCAAATGGTTGGCAGCTGTAGCACAAGTTAAAGTCATTTCCTCGAGGCATAAGTACCAGATACGTCAGAATAATCCTAAAGAGAAGTTAAAGTTCTACAGCACAATCTAGAATCAAAAAGACTAAAAAACACCTAAAATGTCCTGGTAGTCATACATCCATGCAGGTGATCGTTCTGCATGAATAGGACTCCACTAGACAGCTCCACAACCAATCCTAGCACACTTCTAAACCTAGAGCTTTGATACCAAGATTGTCACGCTCCAAAACCCATCCTGGCCTAGCTTGCATCCAAAGCTAATGATCTACATCAGAACAACTTCATAAAGACAATAATTACAAACACTTACTAGTTAATCCAGTTATGCAGATTTAAATTACGACAATAATTAAGCGAAAGAAGTCTGATATTAAGTTAATGAAATCGTGTCAACAACTAAGCATGGCAAACTACCTCACCAAGTCATTCAATGACTTTCTAGGTTACCAGCCACAATATGAGAACCTAGCTATGGAGCTTCTAAGATGAATGAGAACAATCTAGACATCAGGATGTAGCCAAAAACTAATAATAAAATAATAAATGACACGATGGAGCCCCACGAACAAGGATTTGGGCTCATCAATAACTCGAAAGTAGCAAGTATTCCTAGAATGTGCGATCAACATATACCTGCTCTTCTCTGCTACCTAACATACCATAAAAAATAATAAAGGTATCCTTGAGTACTAGGTACTCAATGAGTGTCTATGGGGCAACAGTTCATATCATAATAATGATAAACCATAAAAACAATATCAACGAAACAATTCAAAATCAGTGATATAGTAAATCATAAAGCTCAGTAAAATCATAAATGGAGAAATAAGTCAATATGTGTTCATTATGTTCAAAAGCATCATATCATGCCAATCACGGCAATAAAACAGTAAGTATAGTAAATCATGAAAGTCCAGTTTAAATCATTAATTAAAAAATAGTCAATTTTGATTCAATAAGTCGTATCTCATATTTAAATTATTTTCCTTTCAAGTCCAATTCATCGATGTGCCAGCTCACAAGCAACCACAAGCATGCCAATACAAGGCCCAAAACATGCCAATATAGGCCCAAATCAATCGTAACAAAGGGACAATCACTTTAGGCTGTCTAAACTTCTCAAAAGGACCACATTGGGGTTATTAACCCACAATGACTACCCTTCCTCTTAAATAGCTAGACAAAATCACACCGGAGCTACCAACTCTCGATGGCCACTATTCCTCCCGAATGGATAAGCATTAACCACATCGGGGCTACCAACCCTCAATGTCCATTCTTCCTCCGGAATGGCTAGAAAAATCACTTTAGGATCTATAAGACTACCCTTCCTCTCTAGTAGTTAGGCAAAATACAAACACTGGAAATCAATCATGGTATATTAGCCGACTCACAAATCATGGCATGGAATCCAAATAGTTCATTATGAATTACGTTCATCATCCTTTTAGTAGGGATATATCAAGTCACTAATTGATTTAGAAACCATGTTCAAATCATTAATCAAATTTTAACTTATCGAAATCTGTCTATACAGACGAATGCGTTAGAAACCAAGGTCAATCATCCCATAATAGGGGCAAATCACATTTGAATATTGTCACTTTAGAAATCAATTCGATCATCCCATAGTAGGGGTAAAACAGTTTAAAGATCATCACTTTCAAAATAAAGTTAAATCATCCCGTTATAGGGGTACATCACGATTACGTACATATAATATAATATGTAATACACATAAAGGTTCAATGCAGGATTGACCCGACACACTCATGAATCCTTTTTTAAGAACCATATTTAAAGTCGAAAAGTATGTCAAAAGAGATATACTTCAAAAGAAGGTTTTCAAAAGTAGACATACTTCAAAAGAAGATTTCAAAAACGTAGACATAACTCAGTTCCCGTTAAAAGTTAGAAAACATAATTTATGAGGTTCAACAATAACTCTACAATTGGTTTAGATGATAAAGATTAGAACTTTAAACTTTTCTCTTGAATTCTCATCCTTTCCGAAAACTAGGATTTTTAAGCCAAATTCATGTTCTTGCTTTCATACGAGTCACCCCTAGATTCTAATGATACATAAACCCATAACAATCCCCATAACTATACTAGAATTACAGAAACTTACCTCACGATGAATTCCCTATGATTCTTTTCTTCAACCGTTCTTGAATCGAATTCTCACAATTTATGAAATAGATGAGGATTCCAGTGTTAATCTTTCTGAGATTGAGGGAATAATCGTGGGGTTTGAGTAAGAACTTACTTTAAGGGTTTAAGGGATGTTAAGGAGCCGTTTGGACATGAATTGAAATCACGATTTGAAACCATGAGATGAAATCATGTTTGAACAAGAAATTTGAATTTCTTAAGTTGTATTTTTTTTATAGACATAAAAACCCCACAAGTTATGAAAACTATCAAAACTTTCCAACTCTTATACAATCTTAACCAATGAGCAAGTCATATTCATAACAAAATTAACAAGCTACTTGAAGGCCTTTCTAAAAAATACAACATCAATTGATCAAACTTTAGTTCAATAAAAAGGAAAATTTAACATGAATAGTAATATAACTATTCTTTAATATAATCCTCATGGTATTAACATAAATAACAGATGGTAGAAGTTAATGAGGTTGGTAAATGGTTGGTGGGAGTAATTGTTAAAAATATCTACCAACTTATGGGTCTATTTTTACAAAATATAAACTTATGGGTCAAGTTTTACATTTAAAATTTATGAAATCATGATTTGAAATTTCAAATAATGCCTTTTTGGATGATTTGGGATTTCATCTCATGAGATGAAATCACATGTCCAAACACTGATTTCATCTCATGACTTGAAATCATGACATGAAATCGCATCTCCAAACGCCTACTTAGGGTTTTTTTCTCTCCAAAAAGTCATCTAAAATGAAGTGTGAAAAGTTTTGACGAAGTTAGAAGTTTATAAAACTCGAAACCAGAAAATCGGGCGCCTACGACACCTTTACATCGCAAGTCACCCCCCTTGCATTGAAAACGTGGCGCAATAAGCCAAAAGTTGGTTGGAAAAGCATTTAAAAGGGCTACAACTTTTATGCTTTAAGTTTCCTCAAATTCCCCACGTACTTTCACATATACTAGCTAGAAGTCAGATCTATCATAAACTTAATCGAATCTATCGAATCTTACGCACCTCACTATTTGTCTTGATCTTGAAGCAACTACTTCCACCCAAACTCATCCCGATAGGAATTCATGTGGCTAAAATGTCACATTATCACTCTCTTAATGTATTCACACTTAACTCGAATTTACAAAACGTTACACTGCTGCTTCATTTCTGTGTTGGTGGTGGTGTGTTTCTCCTTAGCCTCTACATATGTTAGATTTCCTCTTCTATCTGTTATACAAAATGCATAAGCACTCCTCCTTGGATTCCCACTCGATGCTCCAACAGTGTTTCATTTGTAGAAACCCATAGGGGAAAATTCCCACAATACTTTAATCTCTGTAACCTTGGGTGTGTAGTTCTCCAAGAACCTCAATATATCAAGCCATTTATGAGGATAATTTTGCATTGACGACCTTCTGCTTCTTAGAAACATCTATACGTTGCTTGTCACTTCGAATATAACCCTGTTCAGCATTGTTATATTCCTATTGTTCTTCTTCTGATTTTTGCTTTTCCAAATTTCGCATAAAATAATACATGGGATGTGTAACGACCCGTTTCGTCATTACTGTGAATTCCAAAATATTCATGACGCTTACTCCTTTAGACATACTTGAACCCTCTTGCATTTTGGGAACCATTAACTTGATCAGAAAATCTTTTGAGTTGCGTATAAAGAAATTGGATCTGGCCACCTGGGCCCAGTTGTGCCGCTGCAGCACTTTCCAAGCTGCCCCAACCATGTTGCTGCAGCAGTTGGGCAACCGCAAAAGCGGTGGGACAAATTCCTCAAGGAACGCCCCATCGGTACCTTGGGCGCAAAAGCGGTACTGCTGGAGCAGTGAGTTGACCGCCCCAACAGTTAAAAGCAGTGATTCCCTCTATTTAAGTGACATTTCGAGAATTGGCCTTATTTTGCATAACCCTAGAGAGTCCTGCCGCCCCTGGTGCTTTATGGAACCACAAAGTTTATTTTGTTGGGAAAGATAATCCCTTTAACTTCTCTCATCCATTTCTACCTATTAATGATACCATTTAAGAGTCCCTCATCTAGAAACCTCAAATGGGTATCTCAAGCTCCTAAGATTCAAAAAGATGATTTCTTTGTTTCTCTTAATATAAACCTTTTGGGTTATTTCCCCCTTGTTCATCATCTTAAGATAGTTACTAATATAATTTCTCATTTTCCCCATTGGAGTACAAATGGGTCTCTACTATGAATCTTGGAAATGGGTTCCTAAAGGATAGATAAAAATGGTAACTTGACCTAGCTAAGTGACTTAGAATAATGTCATGAGCTATGAATGGAGATTAATTGAACATCTAGCATTGCGAAGGTGAATCTAGGGGTAGAATAAATCCCCATATCTACCTTGTCAATTCAAAGTCTTTTATAAGAATCCTAATGGTAAATTCTATTCTTGGACCTCATGGGTGTCTCCAAGCTCTTTCGTGTGGATTACGATATGGCAATCGAGTTAAAGAATAAATGAATGTTCATGGCACCCGCTTGACCATGAGGTAGGTTATGGCTTTCGTTTTGGTAGACTCCGGTTAGTTTCATATATTTGTGTATTAGAAGGAACAAAGAATGCATGTGTAGGAATTGGAGATTTGGGATGGAATCCTAGGATGGTATTGTTGTGTGATTTGTATGTTCGGGCTTGTGGCCTGTAGATTCTTTAGGAGGTTTGATTGGGTTTTTTTAAGTACCGATGGATTTTATGTGACTTGGGAGTAGTGGGTAATACCTAAATTTTCTATACTCCTTGATAAGAATTTTCGTAATATGTGTCTAGTTGTGTTATGTTGTTAATTGGGAATCTAGTTTGATAAAGGAATGGATGAAAGGTACTAACGATTGTGACTGAGATTCTAGACTGAGTTGTGACGAATGATTGTGAGTTGAAGGTGAAATTACTTGTTCTAAGATAATAGGCTGATTTAGGGAAGTAGTAATAATGTATATCGATTTGATTAACCTGTGGTGTGCTTGGGACTAGCCACCCTATTGTGTTGTGATTTGATTGTTCTATTGTGCCGGCTTGATGCCATGAGTTGTTGATAAATATTGGATTCTGTTTATCGTCTTGATTACGATATTGTTGGCATACCCATTGTTGGTATTTGTGATTCAGATATATTGTTGGCATACCCAGTTTTGGTATTTGTGATCCGAATATATTGTTGGCGTACCCGATTGTCAGTACTTGTGATATTGATCAGACTATTGATGTTGACACAAGCATTGCATGCATTCTTATCCATTCATGATACATTGTTGATATCCCGATTATGTCACGACCCAGCTAGGGGCCGCGACGGGTACCCGGAGCTAGTTACCGAGCACCGCTCACTCTACTACTTATCTTGCCCATCTAATATTCTTTTATCAATTTACATATCAGTTGTAGGAAAATCATAATTAAACAAACATAATTACTTTATATACAATTGCCTTTCGGCCATCAAAATAATATACACGCATATGAAAACGTCTTGTGAGACCATCTAACCCACACTGCGTATCTACGAGCCTCTACTAACATACTGTTTATACATGGACGGAACAAGACTCCGTCGTGCCCAAAATATGCATATATACTAAAAGGATAATCCTAAGCACCTCCGGACGATGGAGTGCTTTCAACCAGCTGACTGCTACTGAGGATCTGGGCCAAGCTCTCCTCTCTGTCTACCTGTGGGCATGAACACAGCGTCCGAAGAAAGGACGTCAGTACGAATGTTGTACTGAGTATGAGAAGCATAAACAATGAAAGAAAACATCAACAATATAGTGATAACGTCAACATGAAATATCTGGATCTGTCTGATAATCATAAAGGAAATCATGCGTGCCATCTTACTCATACTCATCCTCATAACATATATGCATCATATGCAAGCTGCCCGTCCATGTCGGAACGGTGTGATAATCAATAACATTAGCCCGCGTCCAGGCCTCCCGCGTCTGGGGTACCATCTCATGCCGCCCACTAGTGGTGTCTGCCCATGCCAAAGGGTCATGGTGTATCCGTATAGCTACCCGCCTTGGCGGTGACTGCCCGGCCAACTAGGCACGGTGTGAAATGCTTATGTCATGCTTATCAAAAAATGCTCATAATAATAATATACTCATCATAAAATACTTATCTCATTGTAATACATGCATAAGGCTCAAGATCAACTTTACTCTATCGGGGTGACGTAAGGTCGTGATCCCCCCATTCCATTATGGAACAACTATTGATACTCTGCCTCACCTTGAAGGAACTAGTACATAAGGTGAGTGTAAGCGATAATTAACATCATCATTATACTAGCATCATCATATCGTATTCCTCATCTTATATAGACATTAAGAAGTTAGACTCTTAGCCTTTCGGACTATAGGAACTCATGAAGAGAATAGGAATTTCGTGCTACAAGATTCGTGCCATCAGAAAGAAAGGACTAGCCTCACATACCTTGGTCGCTTAGTTAGGCTATCGCTCGCTTGCTCTTGTTCAATGTCATGTCGTTACCTTCATAAGAAAATTCGGGTCTACATTAGTAAACTACCCGCAAGAACGCGTCGTCAAGTCTAGGAAGAACTGGGCAGCACTTCTCTTGTTTATACTATTTTTCCCATGTTTTATATTAACTCCCAACATTCATAGCCTTACTCACAATATCGAAATCAACAATCGTCGCTTACGTACATTTGGCAAAATCCACCATTTTCCTCCAATTTTCTCTTATTTCTACTTCTAGTTCATCTTTGCGTTTTCATGCATTCAATGCTTGTTTCATGATGTAAACATCATTTATAACGTATTAGTACTCACAACACTTCAATATCATAGTTCAACTCCACTATCATTCATTCATGTCACTATTCATTCAATAATGACCTATTTCTATGTTCTTCTACATCTCAAGTGTCTAAGCTTCCCAATACTTCAAACAACATGGAATAATCATGAAACGTACCTTGGATAGTGGTTGAACAATCCTTAAGTTGAATTGCTTCACTTAGACAAAACCCTAGTTTCACCTTCTTGGGAATTACTTGACTTAGATGATCCCTTGATGTGTTTTTGCACTTGATTTCATAGGTTTAGTGTTGTTGTCCTTGATGTTCCTTGGATTCTTTTGAATTTCTATGGATGAAGTATGTGGAGAGTTCTGGAGCTTTTCTTGAAGTGTATGGATGAATAATGAAATAAAGTGAGCTTTGGTCCCTTTTTAATAATCCCAAAATCTGATCTTTAATGAATTCTCGTCGGGTGAACCGTGGTCGTAAACTGCAGTTTACGGCCCGTATTGTGGTTTACGGTCCGTCTTCCATGATCGTGTTTAAGCAATTCAAAAACAGAAGGTTTAGCTGAGTGTCATGGCACTTTACGACTGGGGTTTACGGTCCGTAAACCAGTTTACGGGCCGTCCTCCAAGTCGTTTTTAATCATTTTCACCATTTACAGAAAGTCTTGGCTGAGGGACCTGGTGGTTTACGACCTGGTTTACGGGCCGTATTCTGGGTCGTTTTTAACCATTTCAACACTTAACAGAAACTTGAGATTTTTGACGCAATGAAAGACGATTGCACTATACGGTCCGTAAATCACTTTACGGGTCGTATAGTGCCATATACGACCACTGGGTGAAAAAATTTCTGCAACTTTATTACTTCCAAAAATGCAAAATTAGCCATTCCCGACTTAGTAAAACACCATACACTCAAGTTCTTCATTGTTCTACTCATCACACAAGTACGGAAAAATTTTCGAGGTGTAACAGATTATAATGGATAAAACTCTTTTACTTGAGTGATGTGAGATGGCCGATATTCGATGTTCATCCCGAAATCATTGATTGAGCGATGTTGATACTTAACAAAACTCTTTTACTTGAGTGACGTAAGATGGCCGATATCCAATTTTAGTTCCGAAATCATTGATTGCATGGCTGATATCTGATGTTAGTTTCAAATCGTTGATAGTGCATGGATTCCGCAGGTCCCCTAGAGTGGTGCTGGTGAGAACCCCCCATGGGCAAAGATCTGGGGTCCCGTCTGTCTGTTGGGCAAAGATCCGAGATAGGTGGCACTTAGAATTCCCGAGTCACACTGGGTTGTGCTACCGAGACGTCGATATTTCCTTCTGGAGCATATGTGTACACAACATTTGCATGGAATTGCATTACATCCATACATTATTGCATTGCATTGCATTATGGTTTGTGATTGTTACACCCCGTATCTTCGAAGAGCACTTACCAAATTTAAAACATAAGTACGTTGAGTTAGGGTTATGTAAAACCACTATGGAATATAAGAAGCGAGAATTATAAAGTATATTTAATAAGTGAAGGATGTATATAAGATATACCGGAAGGTTTTATAAGGAAATGAGTGGAAGAAATGCAGTAGTACGACTTCGGAGAAAGGATGGGTAATGTTTTGTGTGCAAATTTTGGTCCAACTTGGGGCACGTATATCTCTTTGCATATGAAGTATTTTAAGGTGAAACAAAAGCCTAAAATGAAGTTCGTCGAGTCTAGTTTCCAACGCAACAAACCGCTCATCAATTGGACTTTGGAGTAGAGCATTATAGACGTTACAAGTTCAGCTGACAGAGCAGAAACGCGCGCTACAGTACAGACTTGCTACAGTGACCCCCCGAATTTCACCCTTATAAAAAGGGTAAGGACCCCTTTTTTTCACCAGATTTTGCTAGAGATTTCCAGAAATTGAAGAGAGAGAGAGAGAGAGAGGGAAACAAAAAGTGAGCAATTTTTAAGCGACGGAGTATTAGTTTAGGTTCGGATAGCGCGTGGTTGTGATTCTAGCATTGTGGTGTGGTATATTCTAGCGTGGACTCAAAGAGGATATTGGAGGTCTTGCTATTTCAATGAGAATAAGGTATGAATCTTCTTCTAATTACGTTGATACCGGTTTATTCGCGAAGATAAAGTCGTGAAATAATTGTGTAGTAAGTTGGTTAGTTATGGAAGTTGGAAAACAGCGTGTGGGCTGTGTTATGGTACATATTGGTGTTGGAAATGATGTGATTGTCGTTGTTGTTGTAGTTGTTGTTGTTGGTTGCTGAATTATAATTTCGGGCTAGGCATATAAATAGGGGAGATGCTGCTAAAATTTCAGCAGATTCCAGAAAGAGTTAGTTTGAGGGCTTAAGACAGGCCTATGAAGATGAGTCTAACAATAGAATAAAATTTCTTGAATACAGATTTATCAGCCTGGGAGGCCAAGCATTGAATAGTTAGAGTTAAGGCGACCACAAAGATATGTTAAGGCTCGTCCCTTTCTTTCAAAGGCATGATTCCTATGTTATGACTTCATAAATGTTTCCATATCTTCCTTGTTATCAAAAGTTAAAAGTCTATGATTCCAAGGCATGATTCCCTTCCTGATAACCCATAAATGTTTTCCAAAATGTCCGTACTTTTTTCCAAAACAAAGGTTTATGATTTTGTAAGCTTTATGACTACAACGACGGACACGTTTTTGTAATGACAACGATGATGTCAAAGATGAGAATATGTCTGATGATTATGATGAGAATGGTTTCAGGTTTGAAAGTCTCAAGTTGTGGATTCAATATGAATATGAGAATGTTGAGCTATTTCTTGATTTCTCAATTTTATTCATGGATGATGACTATTTTTAAAGATTCCAAAGTATATGAATTGACGCCTTATGAGATTTATGATTTTATTCTACGTTCTCTTAATGCTATTCTTCATTGATAGTCTCACCTTATAATAATTGTTCCTTCAAGGTGAGACAAAGCCATGATAATTATTCCATAATATAAATCGGAGGTTACCGACCTTACGTCACTCCGATAGAGTTGTAGCTTTCACTTGTGCTCTCATGCATGCTTTATAATTATGTATGTATTTTAATAACACCGTGCCTACATGGCCGGGCAGTATAACACAGTGCCGTCCAATAGGCGGCCGGGCAAACACACCACTGCAGCGGGCAGTTTATGATTACCCCAGACGCGGGAGGCCTGGACGCAGGCTAATGATGATCACACCGTGCCTAAATGGCCGGGCAGCTGTCACGACCCAACCCCGTAGGCTGCGACTAGTGCCCGAGCTGGACACTCATGTACACACCCATTATCTATAATCAATCCGCAACTAAACATAATATGGAACTTATAAAAACGAAACGGTATCTCGGAACTGTCATATATATATATATATATATCAAGGCAACCTGTCTCCTGAGGAGACACAACCATCAAAAGATAACATAGTACACATGCCGACAAGGCTGGCATAACGTATGGGAACGCCCCAACTATAAGTCAAGCTAACACAACCGAACAACATCTATACACAACCCACACATATGTCTACAGACCTCTAAGAGTATCGATAGCGAAATATGACGGGACATGGCCCCGCCGTACCCCTGGATAAACCTATACATACATCATAAGATCTGTATCAAAAGTCTAGGCTCCGGAACAATGCAGCACTCCAAGACAGCTGAGTAAGAGTCCGAAGCTGGAGGATCACCAAAGCGAGTATCTGTACCTGCGGGCATGAAATGCAGCCCCCCGGAGAAAGGGGGTCAGTACGAGATATGTACTTAGTATGTAAAGCATGAAATACAGTAAAGAGGATCATAACTGAAATAGGGAGTGCAGGAGATAAGGATAACATCCAGAATACCAAAACACTTTTGACACATAAATCATGCATGTCAATATCATATATCATACCCGGCCCATTATGGGACTCGGTGACATAATCATATCATCATCATATATATATATATATAACGTGTCCCGGCCCTCTAGTGAGGGACTCGGTGAATAAAGTCATCCTTGGCGCCATAATCACATCACCATATCATCATATCATCACATCATCATATCATCATATATATATATATATAACGTGTCCCGGCCCTCTAGTGAGGGACTCAGTGAACAATGCAGTGAAACTGTGCACGAAAATGTGTCCTGGCCCGGGACTCAGTGAAAGATATATTGAGGCATGCACGAGCAGAGTAGTGAGAAACCATATGCAAGTTAAAACACATCTGAGACTCGATAGAATAATCAAAACGAGCTATCATTTGAAAATCAAGGCAATAGTCATATCAAGTACCTTTCGAATATCACTATGGATTATATGAAAATAGAACTTTTGGAATAATATACACGTATCAAGACATAATGAAATAGCTTCTGGGAGTCAAGAACATTAGCCATCCTAGTGGCTCTAAGAATAGGAGCTTCTTTGAAATCATACATATACGTCGTCTGTTTGTTTCATAACGATCATGCCAAAAGAAAGAAGGGTTAACTTTACATACCTGTTAACGATTAATCGCAAACCCGTTCGCTTCGTCGCCCCTTTAGCCTATTTAATATAAAAGTAACGCTATCGTTAGTAACTATATTTTCTAGTTCATAAATCTGTAGCCCACCGCTTATAGAACTCATTCTTTAACTCATACTTTCTGGATTAGGGTTTTTTTATTAGTTAAGGACTTAACGAAAATCGGGCAGCATTTCCCCTATATATTCGCCTAACCCTAATTTCCAATTATTGTCCTGTTATCACAGATATACCAACAATGACAGTAATAGCAATATTCATATAGAATCCTTACAATTCAGCCCATAAACAACTCTAACAATCCAATAACCCTTTTTAATCCTTTTCAACCCACAATTTCGTATAACAACGATTTCATGCATTTTCTTATTTCCAATTTCATCCAATCCAATTTGAACCCTTCTCTTACAATACCATTAATACAATTGTACCACAAAATAAGAAGATCTTACCTTAATTTTCTCGAAGGAATTTTTACTCTTAGTTGCTCCAATTTCACAATTTCTTCTTCCTCGATTCAATATCCAATGTTGCTATCACCTCCTTGAACTTGCAATTCACTTGGAGCTTAATTAAAATAGCCACAAAATTATATCTTTCCTTCCACCATGGCTTGCCGTATGGCCTTTCTCTTGGAAACCATGGCCGTGACTTCTCTCTTCAAAATGGAATAAAGAAAATGATCCTTTAAGCTCACCTAATAACGTGAGATGGAAAAAGGTTGCTGCCTATCTTTCCTTTTGCTGAAAGGTTTTTCAATGATAATGAGATCCCAAAGAGTAGTATGAATTCTTATTAGGTGTAGGAGTGATATATTGACCCCTTGGCTTTTGATTTGTACGTGACACATGTTTAGGTCCATTCTTGACACATAGGATCTGGTGGTGCCACCCTTTTATATTAACTTGCTTCCACCTATTGATTTGTACATAGCTTATGTCCACATAATACATATATCATGTGCTTAATTAATATCTTATCTTCCACCATTTAACCAAATACACACATAATTAATTTCTCGATCTCAATCCACTTTAATAACAATCATTTTTAATACACTTCATATAGTCATTATCATAATCATGTAGTAGAACTCTAATCCATAGCCTCTTTAAACACACACCAAATATTATTCCCAATCACCGTCGTCATACTTTTTTTTTTTAAGTCCTAAATTATTTCGGAACTTCATTCTTTGTATACACCGGGTTCTTGATTTCTCATGCTTGAATATGACCAAGTTCTACGGCCTCGGTAAAATTGCTCATGTTGGCTTGAGTCGATTTGCTTGCGAATAATTCGACGTATAAAAATATGGTATAACAGCAGCATTACACCGTACCTATATGGTCGGGCAGTTTACTTGTAAATATTTATACGTTGTTTCAAAAGGTAAAGTTAGCATGCATGATATCCGCCTTAAGAGGCAGACACAGGTACATGTTATTTCCTTACTCTATGTTATGTGTTACGTCTCTTACCATGATCTTGTGGTATTATTCATGCCTTGCATACTCAGTACATTACTCGTACTGACGTCCCTTCTTGTGGACGCTGTCTTTCATGCCACGCACGTGTATACAGATGAGTAGAGGATATTGCTAGAAGATGTTCCAGCTGGATTGGCGAGCTCCATTTCCTTTCGGAGTGTTGCCGAGTCAGAGTATCTGTGTTATGGTATCTTGATTGATGTTAGAGACTTTGCAGACAGAGTCACGTATATAGCATGTCAGTCTTGTAAGCGGCTCTGCAAGACGACGTATCATTATGCATTATGTTACAAATTTCATATGATTACATATTTTACTTGATTTGAGAACGACGAAAAGAATGTTTTTGAAAAGCTTTCATTATGCATTTCATTTCGTGATTTAAGGGTCCAGTGAGGTTATGAACATAATGAGAACCAGCGCTCGGTTCTGAGTAAGACGTATCAGCAGGCTGCAGTTGTGTAGATGAAGGAGTGGCGAATGGTCTCTGTACTGATGTTGCAGCAGAAATAGTCCTCGTAGAAGGATGTGCAATCCTCGGGGAAGGAGGTGCAGCAGTGTTCTGCTCGGCCGCAGTAGATGGCATCGTCTCAGTATCACGAACCACATTAGGGGGAGGTACCGCAACGGTCACGTCTCCAGTGGTCTCATCATAAAGCTCAACATCGGCCTTCTCTTGCCCTGCTGGAAAATCCTCTATCATCTGATTGGCTTTTGCATCCTCAAGTCGGGTTTTTTTGATAGCATAATAGCAAGTGGGTTCCCGACAATGGTCTCTATGGGGGATGTTGGGCACACCTGTCTACTTACATAAATCAGGGATGAGGCACGCAAATGGCAGAGAGGTAGCATTTTTGGTGCTCTCCATAGCTATCAACTCTCCAATATTCAGCTGATAACGCGACATGATCACCGCAACTATCACTACCCGGTCCAGAGTAAGCGAGTTATCACTCTGAGTTGTCATAATTCTGAACTGGACCACATTCCACCAAAACTTTGTTGCGAGGGTCAACGATTTCTTAAGGATTTTGCACTTCTTGTGGAGCCACGATGGGTCGGCCCTAGTAATACCCGAAGCAATCCAATCAAGCACGGACTGAGTAGTCCTCCGATCAATTTTGTCTCTGAACTTGGCCGTGGCTGCCCTAGTGGGGGTGACATAATTCTTGCCAAAAGAGTACCTACTTATTGCCTTGGCGGAAATGTCGACTTTTACCTTCCCTACCTCTATCTCATCAAGCCTCAGGACATTCTGCTTAGGTTTATTGGGCTTTCTCTTATCCATATATGCACCGTAATTGGCATAGAACTCCCGGACTAGAATAGGACAAACTACCCCTGAGGTTAGCTGAAAGCTTCCAGCCCATAATGCTGGATTGTCTCTCTAATCTGAGCATGATCTTCCAAATCTCGAAACCGATGCGCCTCTCTTCAAATATATTATGCTGTGGGTTGCTCCCTTTTTTTGACCCGCCGATCTCCTTCTCATATCGCTCCGTCCACCCCTCTACCGAGAATTATAGGGTATCCTTCATATTTTTAGAATGGAGTTCAGCCCGGCAGCGCTCCATAGCGCTATCATCACTAGATTCACCCTCAGTTTCTGATGCCTGAGAGCGGGCAGAGGCGACGTCTGTTTTGTAACACATAACTACCACCTGGACATGTTCATTATCAGACCCGCTTGCAGTAGCAGACCCCTCATTACCAGACCCTTCATTCCCGGATCCGTCATTCTCGGACCCTTCATTATCGGATCCTTCATTCCCGGACCCTTCATTACCGAATCTGTAATTACCAGACTCTGATTCAGATGAGTACTCTTCCTCTTCAGATTGGGAGGAGTCCTTTAGTGGTGTCACTTTTTTGCCGTTTTTGGTGATGGTGGTTCTCGCTTTCTTGGGAGGTGGGGCAATCACGGCTTCTTCTTCAGAATTTTCATCAAAAAGCCGGGTGGTAATGTTATCTCTACCTCGACCCCTCCCTCGAGTAGGTTTGGAACCACCACCCCTCTTTATAGGTTCCTTTGGCCTTATACCTGTTAACACAAGCACACAATGCATGTGAGAATGTGCGGAAAGTATGGCATCAATTAGTAAAGTGATTTGAATCCATATTCCCGTACAGGACGTACTTTGAAGTACGACCTGAATTATACCTCGTACATGAAATTACGGCTTGAAGGTACGTCCCTACTTTAAAGTGCGGGCCATACTTTTAAGTCATACCTTACTTGTCCAAAAATAGGGAGTTACTTAGAAATCTTCTAACGTACGAGCAAGAAGTACGGGGCGTACATCAAAGTACGACCCGTATTTTTGTTCGTATATCAAAAACCATATAACACTTGAATCTTTTCGAGGCGATACAAAGCTGCACATCTAAATTTTACGGGGTTTCGGGACATGGGTTACTCAGAATTCACCCAATTTACTCATTATTTGTTTTCCTTGGTGATTCATCAAGCATTTGGCGGCATAACACTTGCGGACTTCAAGCATAAAGTTATCTATTGAAACGCCCGCTGACTCAATGGAGGATTGATGATACTCGCCTCTACGAGTCTGTGCATTACACAATACCAAATTCTTATCCCCAACTAAATTCAAAATCAACCTACTACAGTTTTCAACCCAACCCTATGGATAGCAACAATCCTATACTACAAAACCATAATTTTTTTTTTAAAATAGAGAAAAAAATAAAGAAAGGAAATTGGAAACTAAAAAAGAAATACATCAACATACCTGGATATATTACTTGAATGACTAGGTAACAAAGATTAAACTATTTGAACTTCATTTCTTGTATTTTTTTTTTCCGCAGTCACAGATGAGAGCTAGGGTTTGGGTGTGGTATTTATGGGATTTGGGGAAGAAGAGTTGGTGTATTATGAGTAAAGGAGATGGAGTTAGTGGGGTATTGATGGGGGAAGGTCGTGGGTTAATGTTGTGGAGAAGAAGAAAGGTTGCGGAAGAAGTGGGAAAAAGAAGAGGGAAAGTTGGGTTTTGTATTAAACTTGACTTTTAATTTCACAAAAAGTACGCCTCGTACTTGGAAGTACAAGCGTACTTGGAAGACGTACCTGGATGGCAATTTCCAGTGACCACCTAGTTTTAACCTTGAGGTGTGGGTTGCAAGTACGGCCGGCACTTCCATCTCGTACCTGGATGGCAATTTCCAGTGACTCAACTTTTTGTGGCCTTCATGTACGGGCCATAAGTGCAGCCCGTACAATAAAGTATGGGCAAGAGGTACGGCCTGTACTCTTACCTGTCCCAAATTTTGGCTTCCAACTTTTGCATCTTATTTCACCTCTATTTTCTTGCACATCGAAATGCTCATACCAAAAAGAACATAGCAATCCTACAAACACTTAAAACTTTGGGTTGCCACCTAAGAAGCGCTTGATTTAACGTCGCGGCACGACAACGATACTAATTTATTTTGAGTGAGAGTCCTCCGGATTAGAATTCGTTCCTAGATGCTTTAACCGGTACCTATTAACAATTCTATCCCCTTCAATGCAACCATGGTAGTGCTTCACCCTCTGCCCATTTACCCAAAATATCTGAGTTCCATCTTCGAACTTCAATTCAATTGCCCCATGGGGTGAGACACTTACCACCTCGAAAGTACCTGATGTAACGACCCTTCCGGTCATTATAGAAAATATAGTATCACCCCACCAATAGAACCTTCCCTAGGGTAGAACTAGCTAATAGAAACTCGATTATGTAAGTCTAAGAACTAAAAACTTGACTTGTTTGTGGTTTTATTTGATTGTGTTGAGTCTATCGGGAGGGGGGGTGGTGACTTAGGAAATTAGAACTCCGTTGGGAATTCTGAGGCCACGGATGAGTTGGTATGGTGTTTTTATATCTATGTGCATGTTTATTTATGTTTATGAGGCCTCAGATGAAATGTTGGATGATAGAGTGAAAAACTAGGAAAAATTGCATACTCACCGCCTCAGTAGTACCGTTGTGGGCGGGATAGTACCGCTGCAGCGGTACTGCTGTAGCGGCAGGCCTCTCGCCATCGCAGTCATTAGGGAATCGGGGTGTCCGCTATGGCGGGCATTGGACCGCTGCAGCGGGTCCAGGCTCGCCACAGTGGAGGGACGTATCGTTATGACCCGCTATAACGGGCACTTTCCTGCTAAAGCGAGACCGCCGCAGCGGCGTAATGACCGTTGTAGCAGTCGACAGAAAATAGTAACCGTGTTTTAAACACTTAGTTCTGAATTCTTTATTCACAAAACTCCAACACAGTTCCCCACAAGCACCTAGGGAAAGAATATTCTTTAGAGATAAGTCTCAACCATTCCCTTCAATCACTATGTTATCTTCTACATGATTATCATTCTTTTTATGGGTCTTCAATGGTGAATTAGTAATAGTAACCCTAGAAACTAATAAACCTTTTATAATTGATGGGTTATGATTTTTATCATTTATTTATCATTTAATGGCTTGAGTTAACACCTCTTAATCAATAATTGAACCAGTAGAGTCATGAACTAGGTGAATTGAGATTTAGGGTTTCATAAAAATTGTAGCTTGACCATGGAAACTGCTTGTAATTAATGTGTTGATTAAATATTATTATAAATTGATGGTTAGTAGTTACTAAGGCCATTGTTAGGTTGTTCTACACCTAGAAGTCATTCACCTATAGGAATGGGGTTAAAGGGAAGGGTGTTTCTGAATAAATTTTGTGACTACAGTAATTGTGACTCATTGAGCATGCTAATTTCTAGACATTGAGCGTTTCGAGGATTTAAGGAAGGGAAAAGCTAGAGCAAAGTAATTCTCATTTTTCCAGCTCTACATTTGAGGTAGGTTACGGTCTACTTGAGTTAGACTTTGATTAGTTGATTGTATGTGTTGTAAATTCGATTGGAGAAAACATGTCTTGTCTTCAAACATGATGTGTGTGTATGATTGAACTCCTATATGCTATTGATTGAGTGACCATGTGGGCTTCGTGCCACTATTTATTGTGTTGAATCTACCGGTTAATGTTGTTGTGATGAGAAGTTAATATGACCTTCTCGGTGTAGTTGTGATACAAAATGATGATTTGAGCATTGATAATAAGTGGGAAAGAAATACTATTACGTATAGATATATGAAAAGGCACAGTTGACCGAATGAGGATGTAACCTAGATTATGGGTGCACGACCCGACTGGGGGCCGTGAAGGGTACCCGGGGCTAACCACCATGCACCGCTCATACTATTACCCATCGTACGCATCCTGCGTTCATTCATTATTCTCACATTCAAAATCATAGGAAAACCATTTCCATTTTGAAACATATTTACCTTTATATACGTAAGCACTTCGGCTATCAAAATAATATATATACAATGAGGAAATCGTGAGACCATACTACCCACACATACGTATCTACGAGCTTCTACTAGAGTACTAGACATATGAACGGGACAGGACCCCGTCGTGCCCAAAATATATATACACAAAATCATAAGCAATGGTACCTCCGGAACAATGGAGTGCTCTCAAGTCTGCTGATAGCTCCTATGAATTTGGATCACCTCCCTATCTACCTGTGGGCATGAACACAGCGTCCAAAGAAAGAAGAAGTCAGTACGAGCATTGTACTGAGTATGTAAGGCATAAACAATAATAATACATCAATGAAATAGGGAGATATCAAATAAAGAACAACTTGTAACTGACTGTCAATTTTGATAGAAATAAAGCATGCTAACTCACTTCATAAACATCATCATATCATGTATGCATATCTATATAAGTTGCCCAACCATATAGGTACGGTGTGATCATCATTAGCCCACGTCCAGGCCTCCTGCGTCCGGGGTAACCATCTCATGCCGCCCACTGGTGGTGTCTGCCCATGCCATCTAGACATGGTGTATACGTTGCCCACTTTAGCGGTGTCTTCCCAGCCATATAGGTGCGGTGTAATATTATCATCATGTACATGTCATAGGCTTATGATAATCTTGTCATACTCTTATCATAATGAATGCGTAGGAACTCAAAGACAACTATACTTTATCGGGGTGACATAAGGTCGTGAACCCCCGATTTCGTTATGGAGCATTCATAAGCATTCTGCCTCACCTTGAAGGAATTAGCATATAAGGCGAGTGTATACAATAAGCATCATCATTATCATTCTCATAACGTATCTCTTATCTTTATCTCATCTAGCTCTTCATGAACATAGACTCATAATTCTTGGAATGTAAGAGGGTCATGGACAGTAAGGGAAAATCATGTCATGGGAGTCATGCCTTAGAAAGAAGGGACTAGCCTTACATACCTTTTCGTTTAGCTATTCTATTGCTTGATCGTCCTCCTTCAATGCTCACATTTCTACCTTCAAGAGAGTTCGTATTAACATTAGCTAATCGATTATATGAATGTGCTTACTAAAGCTAGATAAAATTGGGCAACATTTCCTTTGTTTACACAACTTTCCTCATATCATATATCAACCCCCAAACGTCTATAATAACATTCACAACATTATAACCAACAATCTTCATTCATCTACATTATCCACAGCTCACAATTTCACTTCAATTCATCCATAATCATGGTCATAGTACAGTAGTACGTTTTCTCACATATAAAGCTTATCCCATGTTCTTAATGTTATTTATAACATATTTACAATCACAACATATCAAGACTCATGACTCATCCCAAGCTACTACTCAAAATCTCATTATTCTCATCTTTGTGACCCATTTTCTATCTCCTTTCATAATCTAAGTTTTTTAACCTCCCAATACCTTAAAGAACATGAAATAATCATAAAACTTACCTTAGATAGTGTAGGAATGAGCTTTGAGTGGAAATACTTCACTTGAGCCAAAACCTTAATTCACTTCCAATGGAATTTCTTGACTTGGATGAACTCCAATGAGTTTCTTACACTTGATTTCCTTGATTTGATGAAGTTGATCACAAATCTCTCTTGAGTTCTTGTGGAAGAAGAGTGGAGAGGTTTCTAGAGAATTCTTGAAGTGTGGAGAGAAAGAATGAAATCAACTTTTAAAATCTGTCCTGACACCATTCTACGGACCAACATACGGTCCGTATCTTTTATACTGGCCGTATGTTTGGCCGTAGGTTTCGTCCAGTGGAAGTCCCATTCTGGGCAGAACATACGGCCAGTATGTTGGGCCATATAATGCCCAGCTTTCCGAAGTTCGTTCTCGTCGACTCGTTTGATCTCCAATCCTTATGGAACCTTCTTAACACTTGTTTAACATCTCATTACCAATCTAAGGGACATTATAACTCTTCTCCAAGACATCATTAAGCCATCATTAACTTGGTATTCGTAAATCTCTCCCGATGCACAACGTATACCTTTCCTTTCTTGGAAAACTCTCTTCTCTTGCCTTGAACATCTTTGAAATCTCAATTAGGATCATCAAATGCCATTTCTCACTTATCGAAACATCGTATATTTCGTGCCCTTCATTGGTCTATTCACTGTGCAGGAATGGAATTTTTTTTGAGGTGTAACAATGGGCTCGTGATTCGAGGTTTGTTCCGGAAACGAGTGGTACTTGATGTGGACTGGATCCAAGGTTCTATTCGGAGTGGAGGATTTTTGGCTCAGGTCCGATAAGTATCCAGAACGAGTGGTACATGGAAACCATGAGTCCCATACAGGTCATGACTACTGAGCAAGGACATCAGTTGGAATATGTGTACTGCGAATGTATGGTTATTGTTGGAGGACTTGTTCCCGTTGATTTGATTCTTGATATCTTTGGGTGACTTGATTTATGATTATACTTGGTTGTCTTATTGTAGGACTATTGATTCCGTGTTATTGGCTGACTTGTCTATTTTATTGATTTTATGATGTATGAATGATACTAATTTCAGTCGGCCTATGATATCTACCGGTACATAGTGTTTGTATGGATACTACCTTGTTGTATTCTTTTGAGTGTAGATTGTGATCCAGAGCTGCTACCCGACCTCACATCTAGCGTTGAGGCCACTTGCTGACAGATTTAGGGTGAGCTTCTATTTATGCCAGGCCGCTCGAAGATCTTCTTTTATGATGTCTATTTCTATTCCGGACATTGTTAGTCATTTACTTAGACAGATTACGTTTTACGTTCCTTAGACATGGTTTAGATTAGCGTCCTTGTACGGCGACTTTCGGATTTTGGGTTTATAATAGTAAGGACGTCCTCAGTTACTTCAATTTTTTATAGCATGGCTTATTTTTGATTATCTTGTGCTTGAATGGGTAATAACTGATAGAATTGGTTAATATAAAAATGGAATTGAATGAAAAGATGGCTTATGTGTTGGTTCACCCACTAGGAGTTAGTGTGGGTAATAGTCATGGTGGGTTGGGTCGTGACAAAGTTGGTATTACAAATTTAGTTTCATCGATCTTGTCATACAAGGACATGTCTAGTAGAGTCTTGCAGAACAGTATGAGGACTTCAGTACTTATCTTCGAGAGGCTACTGGGCACTAGGTAAATTCTCTTTTCTTCTTTCTTTCGTGCTACTTGATTCTAATTGGTATCTGGATGATTCAAATTGGTATTTAACTATAATTCATTCTCTCACGGATGGCGAGAACATGCGCGGTAGTTGCCAGAGGCAGAATTGGAGGTGGAGGAGCTGGTAGAAAGACGACCCCAATTGGGAGCGTAGTCCCAGTAATTGATCCTGTGCCTCTAGTGGTTCCTAATGAGGCCGCAGGAAATACAGCCGCACTAGATCAGCCAGCAGTAGTGCCAGTTTTGCCAGGGGCTGCAGCTGCTCCTCGCATACTAGATGTGATGGTACAGGTGCTAAATTGGTTGCGCAGGTTAGCACAGGTCGGGGCTATACCAGCCGTCCCAGCAGGTAGGGGCGCAGGGATAGTAGCCCTAAGTTCGGATAGAGTATAGGCTCCAGGGGTTCAGCATGCTACAGCAGTGGCCTCACGTTTGGAGGAAGTTTCAAGTTTTGAGGCCTTTCCGAGGCCAGTTGTAGGGCCGGTAATGACTGGTGATGAGCATGATCTGTTCTGGAGGTTCACTAAAATGAAGCCTCCAATTTTCTATGGTACTGAGTCAGAGGATGCGTACGAGTTCATCATAGATTGTCATGAGAGACTCTATAAGATGGGGGCTTTGGACAAGTATGGTGTGGAGTTTGTGACCTTCCAGTTCTTTGGTGATGGCAAGTTATGGTGGAGGGCATAGGTGGTGTGCAGGCCAGCTGGGTCACCTCCGTTGGCTTGGATTTAGCTCTATTCGGTGTTCTTGGATAAGTATGTTCCGCGTACTCTGAGGGACCATATGAAGGATGACTTTTCTAATTTTGATCAGGGAAACTCGTTTGTTGTTGTTTACGAGTTCCGTTTCCATTCCTTGTCTCGCTATGCTCTTCAGTTACTGCCTACTGAGAGGGAGAGGATCAGGCGGTTCGTGAAGGGATGAACACTGGACTTCAGCTATCAGCTCGTCATCCTGTAGCCACTGGGGCTTCATTCCAAGAGGTAGTGGAGCATGTCCGTGTTGTTGAGGGGATTAAATAGGAGAGTCATGCAAAGCAGGTAGAGAAGAAAGCCCGAAGGGGTGGGAACTTCAGTAACTCCTTCACGAGCAGTCAAAGTTCACAGCTATATTCAGGACGTCCGGTTCATTTCTCTATGCAGGTGTATGTAGGGGTCCCATCAGGGGCCAATTATCAGTCTTCAGGTCAGCATGGGGGTTATACCGCTTCATCAGCTTCTGTTTAGTGACCTACATTGGACCGTGTATGTTATGAGTATGGTGAGGTAGGGCATATTAAGAGGTGTTGGCCTAGACTCAAATAGGTGGACAGGGGACTAAGTACTAGGCACCCCGAGCTCCATTTGCACCAGATAGAGGAGGTAAGGACAGTGCACCGACAAGAAGGGGTGGCTACACTGCGAGTAGGGGTGGCGCTCACCCTAACTGAGGCTGTCCTCAGGCAGGAACAGGCGGACAGCAGCCCGACAGGGGCGGGGCTCAGACTGGACAGGGTAATCGCGGTGGTTCACAGGCTACATGAGGGCATGGTCATTTGTACGCTTTGCCAGGTAGACCTGAGGCTGAGGCCTCTGATGCTGTCATCATAGGTACTACCTCAGTTTATGACCGGATGACTTCTGTTTTATTAGATCTGGGCTCTACTTTTTCTTATGTGTCTACATATTTTGCTGTGGGTTTGGATGTGATGTGTGATACTCTTGATGCCCCTATTTATGTATCTACTCCGGTTAGGGATTCGGTTGTGGTGGATATCGTCTACCCTTCTTGTGCGATTTCATTTATGGGGTATAGTACTTCGACGGATTTGATGATCCTAGATATGGATGATTTTGATGCCATTTTAGGCATGAGTTGGTTGTCCCCAAATTATGCCATTCTTGATTATCACTCTAAAACTGTTACCTTAGCTATGCCCAGGGTACCTAGACTTGAGTGGAACGGTAACCTTAGTCCCCTCCCTAAGAAAGTCATATCTTTTGTTCGTGCTAGGAATCTAGTGGAGAAGGGTTGTCTAGCTTATTTGGCACATATTCATGACACCAGTACAGATAATCCATCTATTGATTCGGTTCCAATGGTACGTGAGTTTGCGGATGCATTCCCCGTGGACTTACCAGGTATGCCACTTGATCGCGACATTAATTTTTGAATTGATTTAGACCTAGGGACTCGTCCTATCTCTATTCCACCTTATAGGATGGCGCCAGCAGAACTCAGGGAATTGAAAGAACAGTTTCAAGATCTTTTGAGTAAGGGATTTACTCGCCCGAGTGCCTCTCCTTGGGGTGCTCCTGTGTTGTTTGCTAAGAAAAAGAATGGGTTTATGCGTATGTCTATTGATTACCGTTAGTTGAATAAGGTAACTGTTCGAAACAAGTATCCCATTCCCCGTATTGATGACTTGTTTGATTAGTTATAAGGAGCTTCTTTGTTCTCTAAAATTGACTTAAGGTTGGGGTATCACCAGTTAAATATTCGGGTAGAGGATGTTCCTAAGACAACTTTTCGGACCAAGTATGGACACTATGAGTTCTTGGTTATGTCTTTCAGGCTTACTAATGCCCCAGCTGTGTTTATAGATTTGATGAACAATGTGTTTAAGCCCTTTTTAGACTCTTTCATAATAGTGTTCATTGATGATATCCTGGTGTATTCTAGAAGTAAGGAAGAGCATGAGAAACATTTGAGGATTGCTCTTGGGGTATTGCGGGAGAAGGAGCTGTATGCTAAATTCTCCAAGTGTGAATTCTGATTGTCATCTGTTTCCTTCTTGGAGCATGTAATTTCGAAGAAAGGTATTATGGTGGATCCGCAGAAAATTCAGGCAGTCAGGGAATGGGCTAGGCCCACATCAGTGATCGATATCCGTAGTTTCGTGGGTCTGGCTAGCTACTATTTTCGGTTTGTGAAAGGGTTCGCCTCTATTGTTTCTCATTTGACTCGCTTGACTCAGAAAGAAGTACTGCTTCAGTGGTCCGACGAGTGTGAGGAGAGCTTTCAAAAGCTCAAGACCTTGTTAACTACAGTGCCTATTCTAGCGTTGCCTGTGGAGGGAAAGGATTTTGTTATTTATTATGATGCTTCACGTTCTAGTTTGGGTGCTGTTTTGATGCAGGAAAAGAAGGTGATTTCTTATGCTTCTCGTCAGTTGAAAGTGCATAAGAAGAACTATCCTACTCATCACTTAGAACTAGCAGCAATGGTGTTCGCGCTCAACATTTGGAGGCACTACTTGTATGGTGTCCATTGTGAGGTGTAAATTAATCATCGTAGTTCGCAGCATGTATTCACTCAGAGGGACCTAAATTTTAGGTAGCGGAGATGGATGGAACTGTTGAAAGATTATGACATCACCATCTTGTATCATCCTGGTAAAGCAAATGTCGTGGCTGACGCGTTGAGCTGGAAGTCAGCTAGTATGGGAAGTCTGGCTCGGTTGATTTCTTCAGAGCGTCCGTTAGCTAGAGAGGTTCAGACTCTTGCTGTTATATCCCGTATTTTTGAACGTCGGATTATTTGTTGGGGTGGGGCCCACACACCGAGATTTTTTTTTGGAACATCTGAAAAGTCATATGAATCACATATGTAAAGTTAAACACAACTCATGAAGTACCCTTGGGCCAAATCAAAGTGGAAGCCCTCCAAACGAATATTTTTAAGAAAACGTTTTCGGGTGACCTAACTTTGAGGGGCGAAAACGGTATTATAAGTTTGGAATTTGGAAAGATACCATGAAATAGAAGTTGTATATAATTGAATTAGCTTTCTATCAATAGGTCGTGGGTTCCTAGGTGATGTCGGAACAAGGAGATATGAACGTTTTAAGGTCGAAAGGTCAGTGGGCTAGGCCCAACTCGGGATCAACCGAGTTGACCCAAAAAAATAAAATGAAAATTTAGGCCCAATGTTTAAGGGGTGGCCGGCCAAGTGAGGCCCAACCCATGGTTTTAATGAATATTTCCATGTGCTAATTAATTATAAATGGTCACTATCTAATAGAAGTTTCAAGAAACAAAGAAAGAAGAGAAAGAAGAAAAACCAAGAGCAAACATAAGAGCCATTTCGGGTTGGCCATAGAAAAATCACCTTCGAACAATTCTTGACTCTAAAATTATTTTCTTGTTGAATTCCTACTAATTCAAGGTCCCTCTACAACTTGGTGTAGTTGTTTTGGAAGATTGAGCATTAGTTTCATCAATCTCACACTTTGGACAAGTGAAGAAGATTGGAGAAAAAGGTAGGAATTCATACCTTTTTATTATGTTATGAAGGTTTGTTTGTGTTGTAGTATATGGAAATGAGTAGAAACTATGGAAATATGGAAGTTTACAAAGTGTATATATATATATATATATGTAGCCGTGAGTGTATGTATGTTGTATACATATATGAGTTGAATTTTATGTTGTATTCTAGTTGTGGTTATGGTGAAAATTATATTGGGAATGAAAGTTGAATGAATTTTGGTTGAAGTTGGAATGTAGAAGATTATGTCACTTTAGAATGATCTTGTGAATATTTTGTGGAAATGATATGAAATGCTTCCAAATTATATTGTGATAATCTAGATTAATAATGAATATGAAAACATTGAGATTGGTTTTGAAATGGGAAGTCGGAATGAAAGTTCTTGCATTATGTCGGAAAGAAGACTAGTTGTGTTATATTGTGTCCTATATTGATTGTTGTCGTTGTTGGTGTTGTTGTTGGGTTGTTGTTGATTTTTTTGGCCGAGTTAAATTCTCGGGGATGCTATATGTATAGGGGAGATGCTGCCCAAATTTCTGTAGGCAATTATGAATAAAGATTGAATACTTAAAGATTGGAAATTGAGAATTGGTAAATGTGACCAATTGCAGATTTTGGGCGAAACGGGAATTGAATTTGGAAAGCCGTAAAGAGCATATAAGGTATGTAAAGCTATCCCGATTCTTCTTTTGGCATGTCCTAGGTGTACTAGGATCGGATTTGAGCCCCGGAATATATTCTGTCCATCGGAATCCGCGTTTGAAATTGTCACTTTTTCATTCAATAGAATTGAAGCTTTTAGGTATGCTTTGTTGGAAGAATTAGGCAAACTTTCACAAATTGTTTAGAAAGTTATGAAATGTCCCTAGTACCTCTATAGGTGACCCCACAAGCTTAAAATACGTAATTTGAGCCCACCGCTTCGTTTGTCCCGAGGTGGGCCCACTATTTCCGATTTTACCCCTTTGTATTTATGACTTGTCTTCGAGCTGCTGTAAAGGAAATGTCTTAACTACTCCTCTAACTATTATCTAAAGAATTGTTTTAAATACTCCGTTAAGTCTTATAAACTGTTTTGGATCTTGGAAACGATCTCAGAAAGATTATGCCTCCGTAACCCATTATGACATCCGAAGTTTACTTACTATGATTCCTTCCGATTTCATTGATTTGATTGTCATTCGATATGCCTCATTGAATCTCTGGAAATATATATGGTATTTTTATTGCATTTAGTTTCTCACTACTCCATTCGTGGATGCCTCAATGTTTCCCACACTGAGCCCGGGCCAGGATATGTTTTCAAGCGTCTTCCACTGCATTGTTCGCCGTGCCTCGATGTGAGGGGGCAGGTATACATGTACATGGGTTGTGGAGTATGCTGTGCCATGTACACTATTCTGATATGATATGATATGATCTGATATAGCCATTTGATATGACATGCTATGTTACGGGGTTATCCCCTATTCTGATCCTTATGTATTGTGGCACCAGTGTCGGGAGGGTGACCACGTTCTGTCTACCGAGTCCCTTGGCGGGGGCCGGATATGATATGGCATATGTTTCTGTACACACTTCTTCTGTTTTGAAAATATGCATTTGATATTCTGGATTTTGCCTTCCTTTTCTGTTCGTCTTGTTTCCGGTTATGATTTTGTTTCTGTGATTCAGGCTTTACATATTCAGTACATATTTCGTACTGACCCCCTTTCTTCGGGGGCTGCGTTTTCATGCCGCGCAGGTACTGACGACAGGTTTCCTGACCCGCCCGCCTAGGACATCTATTCTGTTTTTTTGGAGCGCTCTTTTATCCAGAGCCCATCTTTTGGTACAATCTGCTACTATTGTATATATGTACGCTATTCAGGGGTATGACGGGGCCCTGTCCCGTCTTATGATTCTGCTATGCTCTGTAGAGGTCTGTAGATATACTTGTGTGGGTTCTGTATATGCTTTGGGTTATTATGTTCGGAGATGGCCTTATCGGCTTCCACGTGCTATATCTGTTCACCTGCGCTATTTAGTGTCGCTAACTAACTTTCATATTGATATTTTCTGCTATAATACTGGTTTGGGGTTTGGGTACGTTTGGGTGTCCAGCACGGACACTAGTAACGGCCTACGGGGTTGGGTCGTGACACTTGCTAACAGTTTTATGAGGCTGGATATTTCCAACACAGGCAGGGTATTGGCTTGTGTTGAGGCTCGGTCATCCTTCTGGAGCAGATTAAGACTAAGTAGTTTGAGGATGCTAAGTAGTGTAAAATTATGACAAGTTGTTGCGTGGTGAGGCCAAAGAGGCCATGATTGATGAAGAGGGGGTGCTGCGGATTAAAGGGCGAGTTTCTAGGCCACGTGTGGGTGACTTAATTAAGACCATTCTAATAGAGGCTCACAGTTCGAGGTACTCTATTCATCCTGGCGCTACTAAGATGTGTCGCGGTTTGAGACAACACTATTAGTGGGCTCGGATAAAACGTGATATAGTGGAGTTTATTGCTCAGTGTCTGAACCAACAGGTAAAGTATAAACATCAGAAACCTAAGGGTACACTTTAGAGAATGCCCATTCCAGAGTGGAAGTGGGAAAGAATAGCAATGTATTTCGTGGTTGGTCTTCTGAAGACGTTAGGGAAGTTTGATTCTATCGGGGTTATTGTTGACAGGTTGACTAATTCTGCCGATTTTATTCCGGTGCGGATAACTTATGATGTAGAGAAATTGGTGAAAATCTAAATTCGTTAGGTGGTTAGGCTTCATGGGGTTCCTATCTCCATTGTGTACGACAGGGGTACAACGTTCACATCTAGATTTTTGGGAGCATTTGCCTAAGGAATTAGGTACTAGGCTGGACCTTAGTATAGCTTTCCACCCTCAGACTGACGGCAGTCCGAGCGGACTATTCAGGTTCTTGAAGATATGCTTCGTGCTTGTGTGATAGACTTTGGTGGTCATTGGGATCAGTTTTTTCCATTGTCCAAATTTGCATATAATAATAGCTACCACTTGAATATTGATATGGCTCCGTTTGAGGCGTTGTATGGAAGGAGGTGTAGGTCTCCTATTGGGTGGTTTGATGCGTTTGAGGTGAGACCTTGGAGTATTGATCTTCTGAAAGATTCCTTAGAGATGGTTAAGGTGATTCAAGCTAAGCTTCTAGCAGCATAGAGTAGGCAGAAGGAGTATACGGACTGCAAGGTACGAGATCTTCAATTTGGAGAGGGAGAGCGAGTGTTATTGAAGGTCTCACCCATGAAGGGTGTGATGAGATTTGGGAAGAAGGGCAAGCTTAGCCCGAGCTATATTGGGCCGTTTGAGATTTCAAGCATGTGAGGGAGGTAGGTTATGAGTTGGCTTTACCTCCGGGTCTATTAGGCGTTCATCTGGTATTTCACGTTTCAATGTTGAAGAGGTACCGCGGTGATGGTTTGTACATAATACGTTGGGGTTCAGTTTTGCTAGATGAGAACTTGACATATGAGGAAGAGCTTGTTGCTATCTTTGAATAGGGATGTTCGCAAGTTGAGGTCCAAGGAAATATCCTCCGTGAAAATTCAGTGGAAAAATCGTCCGGTGGTAGAAGCTAGTTGGGTAACAGAATCTGATATGCGTAGCAAGTATCCTTAGCTTTTCGCCGAGTCAGGTAACTTTTCCTTAGATTCCTCATCCTTATCCGTTGGGGGACGAACAACGTTTTAATTGGTATCTGGTGTAATGACCCTCCGGTCATTATGAAAAATATAGTATCACCCCACCAATAGAACCTTCCCAAGGGTAGAAAGAGCTAATAGAAACTCAATTATGTAAATCTAACAACTGAAAACTTGACTTGTTTGTAGTTTTATTTGATTGTGTTGAGACCATCGGGGGGAGGGGGTGACGTAGGAAATTAGAACTCCGTTGGGAATTCCGTGGCCACGAGTGAGTTTGTATGGTGTTTTTATGTCTATGTACATGTTTGTTTATGTTTGTGAGGCCTCGGATGAAATATTGGATGATAGAGTGAAAGACTAGGAAATATTGCGTACTCACTGCCACAGTACTACCGCTGTGGCGGGGGTTGTACCGCTGCGGCGGTACCGCTGTAGCTACGGGACTCTCGCCGCTGCGGTCATTCGGGAATCGGGGAGTCCGCTATGGTGGGAACTGGACCACTGTAGCAGAACCGCTACAACGCATCCAGGCTTGCCACAGAAGAGAGATAGATCGTTATGGTCCGCTATAGCGGGAACTTGCCTGCTCTAGCGAGATCGCCGCATCGGCATTATGACCACTGTATCGGTTGACGGAAAACAGTAACCTCGTTTTAAACACATACTTCTGAATTCTTTATTCACAAAACTCCAACACAGCTCCCCACAAGCTTCTAGGGCGAATTTCCAAGGTAGGGCAAGAATATTCTTGAGAAGTAAGTCTCAACCATTCCCTTCAATCACTATGTTATCTTCTTCATGATTATCATTCTTTTTATGGGTCTTCAATGGTGAATTAGTAATAGTAATCCTAGAACCTAATAGACCTTATATAATTGATGGGTTATGGTTGTTATCATTTATTTATCAGCTAATGGCTTGGGTTAACTCCTCTTAATCAATAATTGAACCATTAGAGTCAAGAACTAAGTGAATTGAGACTTAGGGTTTCATAAAAATGGTAGCTTGACCATGGAAACTGCTTGTAATTGATGTGTTGATTAAATATTATTATAAATTGATGGTTAGTAGTTACTGAGGCCATTGTTAGGCTGTTCTACACCTAGAAGTCATTCACCCATGGGAATGGGGTTAAAGGGAAGGGTGTTTCTGAATAAATTTTGTGACTAGAGTAATTGTGACTTATTGAGCATTCTAATTTCTAAACTTTGAGAGTTCCGAGGCTTTAAGGAAGGGAAAAGCTGGAGTATAGTGATTCACATTGTTCCAGCTCTACATTTGAGGTAGGTTACTATCTACTTGAGTTAGTCTTTGATTAGTTGAGTGTATGTGTTGTGAATTCGATAGGAGAAAGCATGTCTAGTCTTCAAACATGATGTGTGTGGATGGAACTCCTATATGCTATTGATTGAGTGACCGTGTGGGCTTCGTGCCACTATTCATTGTGTTGAATCTACCGTTTGATGTTGTTATGATGAGAAGTTAATATGACCTTCTCGGTGTAGTTGTGATACAAAATGATGATTTGAGCATTGATAATAAGAGGGCAAGAAATACTATTACGTATAGATATATGAAAAGGCACAGTTGACCGAATGAGAATGTGACCTAGATTATGGGCTCTTGGTCTGAGGTTCGTTCCGGAAATGAGTGGTACTTGATGTGGACCGGATCCGAGGTTCTTTTCAGAGCGGAGGATTTATGGCTCGGGTCAGATGAGTATCCGGAATGAGTGGTTCATGGACACCATGGGTTCCCTGCAGGTCATGACTGCTGAGCAAAAACATCAGTTAGCATGTGTGTACAGCGAGTGTATGGTTATTGTTGGAGGACTTGTTCCCGTTTATTTGATTCTTGATATCTTTGGGTGACTTGATTTGTGATTATACTTGGTTGACTTATTGTTTGACTATTGATTGCATGTTGTTGGCTGACTTATCTATTTTACTGATTTTATGATGTATGCATGATACCAATCTTAGTCGGCCTATGATATCTATCGGTACATAGTGTTTGTACAGATACTACCTTTCTACATTCTTTTGTGTGCAGATTGTGATCCAAAGACTGTTACCCGACCTCATATCTTGTGTTGAGGCCAGTTGCTAACAGATTTAGGGTGAGCTTCTATTCATGCCAGGTCACCCAAAGATCTTCTTTTATGATGTCTATTTCTATTCTGGACATTGATGGTCATTTACTTAGACAGAGTACGTTCCGTAGACATGTTTTAGATTAGAGTCCTTGTACAGTGACTTTCGGATTTTGGGTTTGTAATAGTTAGGACTTCCGCTGTTACTTCATTGTTTTATGGCATGGCTTATTTTTTATTATCTTGTGCTTGAATGGGTAATAACTGATAGAATTGGTTAATACAAAATTGGACTTGAATTAAAAGATGGCTTATGTGTTGGTTCGCCCACTAGGAGTTAGTGTAGGTGCCAGTCATGGCGGGTTGGGTCGTGACACCCGACCACTTTGATTTCAACTTGGACAGTAGCAGCTTCAATTTGGAATTATATAGCAAGACAGGATCAACCTTGTAAAGTTCTCGCTTGAGGATCTTTTTGCCATGATATTTTTTACATTCTCCATGTATAATGCTACACTCACATAAGCCTGGTACCAGAATTCATCCATCTCGTTGAGTTGAAAAAATCGAAGTTTGGTTACTTCTTCCCAATCCATATAAGCTCAACTGGCTGGTGGCACACCTTGCCAAAAATCAATCTGAATAGAGAAGTCCCGATTGGAGTTTTGTAGGCGGTCCGATAGGCCCAACGAGCGTCATCAAGCTTCTGAGCCCAGTCAATCCTATTTGCATTCACAGTCTTAGTCAAAATTGTCATTATCTCTCGATCGGAGACTTCAACGTGCCCACTCGTCTGAGGATTATAAGGGGTTTTGTCACGACCCAACCCCGTGGGCCGCGACTGGTGCCCTACAGGGACACCCCAGACAAACTCACACCCATATCATCGAAATCAGACTCGTCCAAACACAACATACGATATTCAGACTCAACATCGTAATCAGACATCTACCGAATACTGATCCTAAGCAGTCGCCCGTACAGATCAAACAAATCGCAAATCAGAAAAGAGGCGGAATGTACTTCGCCAAATTTTCACACACACACATCCGAAGGGTGGCGGAATGTACATCGCCCCCAAAAGCATACACATACATACAAAATCAGAGGCCGACTTGGCCATAGTAGCGTACGGGCCACTTAAGATCGTAAAACAGACTCACATGCAAACACACCGGAGCCACGACCCACAAATCTGACTACAGGCCTCTAGACAAAACAGAACATAAGAACATAGGACGGGACAGGGCCCCGCCGTACCCACTCATCCAAATATACAGAATACAGACACAACAAAAGATATGTACCAAAGTAGGCTCCGGATCAAAGGGGAGCTCTCCAACACAGCAGAATGAGTAGCCTAAACTGGAGGACCACCCAAACGAGCTTCTGTACCTGCGGGCATGAAACACAGCCCCCGAAGAAACGGGGGTCAGTACGGGAGAAGTACTGAGTATGTAAAGCAGAAGGTACAGAAATCACAAACACAGCTGGAGTCAGAAAGAACCAACACACCAACATCGCAAACAAAGCAAACCTGTGCGGGAGGCGAACGTACAAATGCAAATCAAATCATGTATAGGGTTTAGGAACGTGGTCACCCCCCGACGCTGGTGCCACAACACATCATAACTCCAGAAGGTTTCAAATCTCCGTACAATCTCCAGACACATCATATCACACACACATCATATCATCAGAACGTATCAAATGCCATATCACATCATAACTCCATAAACGGTAACCGGCCCTATGGCGAGGCCTCGGAAACCGTAACACATCATAACTCCCGAATATATTTTAGCGCGCACGATCACAAAGTCGGCCCGGGTACCGACGAACGAAATCATAGCAGACAGCACGAACAGAGTAGTGCAGAAACCATATGCATATCAAAAATAATTTACCGGACTCAACATATAGTTTACATATAGGTATATATCGACGCCAGAAGGCTCGGAGTAGGAATCAGATTGAACAAAATTCGTGTATAAAAGTTACGAAGTTCCAAACTGCCAAATCTTTAGAGAAAAACTGTTTATAGGTCATTTTCCGAAAATCTCACATTATTCAAAGTACAAAACGTCCACTAACGGCATAGGAAGTTTCAAACGCACCATTGAGTCATGAACAAACAATCACTGGTCATAGCGGACACAAACGAACCAAACAAACCGAATAGGCGAGCCTCGGGCTCGCGGGCCCACCTCGGGTCAAATTGAGGCGGCGGACACAAATCGCAGATTTTTGGTTCCATAGAGTCATTTACAAAAGTTTCGAAGAGTTTCGGACTCAACAGCACAAGTTATGGAGGTACGAGCGTTCTTTTACCCAAATGGGACCAAAAGGTTTCAATCGCGCTGAATGAATAGTGCTCGAACTTGAACCTCGATTTCCAAGAGCAGAGTTATTCCCGAGATTCCGAAATTTACCTAGTGGGTCTAGGACATGCCAAAAGAATGAGAGGTAGGCTTTACATACCTGGTTGGCGCCTTACGCTCCTCAAATCGGAATTCCCGTTTCGTCCAGAAACTGCAAATGGTCACTTTTACCAGTTACTATTCATGAGAAGTAACATTTTAGTCTTTGGGCTATATTTGGCTACCGAAATTTCGGCAGCACTTCCCCTATAAATCTAACACCCCCGAGACTTAGCTCGGCTCAAAATACAACGACAACAACAGCCCAAACATCATTAAACCATACAAACCACAATCATACTACATTAACTTCAAAATTTCACTTTAATACATAAGTTGGCAAATTCTTGATTCAACTTCAAAATTCCAACTCTATTTCCACATTAGTCCATTCATTCACTCATTCTCAATTATTCAAACACACTACATACAAGTTCCAAATCACATACAAACATTCCCAAAGTTCACTACTTTCCAATTTTCATTCAAAACACCAAAAGTTACGACGAACGTTCTAACTTGCGTCGTTTCATTCCAAATTCGTTATCATCAACCATAATTCTTATTTAAAGTCTTTAGTGTCATAAATATACTATGATATACACAAATATACCAAATGTATACGCTTTCCGATAACGTCCGAAATTATTTTCTAACACCAAATCAATTCTCCAAACATTCATTTACGTTATAAAGGTTACAACGACACCTCAAACGACTAAACGGAATTAAATTCACATGGTCTTGCACTACATACAAGCCACGGCCAAACACACCCTTTCTACACACACACACCATGCTCAAACACAACCCCATCCCACAATCTTCACACTAATCCAATCACTAACACATATATATCCATTTCATAACATTAAAACATAAAAATCTTACCTTTTTCTTGAATTTCCGACTTGTCGCAAACGAGCACCTTACGCCAAACTAATTGTACCCCGTTGAAGAGGGGCTCGAGTACTTCAAAATACGTTAAGGACAAGGATTTTTGGATCACCACAAAGCTAGCAAATTTTTTTTCTTTCTTTCCCTATACCCTTCGGCCGAGAGCCATTTTTTTTCTTGTTCTTGAATTTTTTTCTTTTGTTCTAGATAATTATCCATTACAATGTGATATATATCCACTTATAGGTCATGTGCATAGCACATGACCTTAATGGAATGGGCTTGGGCTTGCCCCCCCCCTTTGGCCGGCCACTTTCCTTCCTTTGGGCCTCAATTTTTGTATTCCATTTTCTTAGCCCAATGCATAAAATGTCCCGTTTTGTAATTCCCGAAACTAATTTCTAAAATTCCAAATTCACCCTCGGCCTTCCCCGAGGTCTTGACATTAATAGTTTCATAATCAACACGAGCATAGCGACTTAAACCAAAATTATTTCCTCAATACACACAAGTCTTGTTTATCTCTTGATTTCCCGTTATACGAAAATACGGGACATAACATTCTCCCCCCCTTAAAAACATTCGTCCTCGAATGTTGAATCGAACTCATGGGTGTCATACTACTCCGGGAGGGTTCTCTTGATACTTGTCCTTTATTGATTTCTCCGACATATCTTCTTTACCAATACTAGGGTAGATTTTTCACGTCACCGACTCAAATACCTCCATAATACATTTTCTCATACTCTACTTAATCACCGAACTCTGCACTATATTCTTGTAAGGGACGGACGCTTTCCAGATATCATCGCCAATATCATCTTCTTTTCACACTCCTGAGTTTCCTTACCACATCGTCGTAATCTCACTTTACTTCATATCAGACACTTCATGCCCAACAGACTCAGAACTAAAACCGAACGGATTCATAATCGGAAGCAGACATACTCAACGATGGCGGACGGATTCGTAGTCAACATCGAAGGTACGGAAGCATATCAGACACATCTGAGATCGGAGTCAGACGTACAAAGGAGTATCGGACGAATCCGTAAGCAGAATCAAACACACGAAGGTATACTAAACAGATTCACAATCGAAGTCAGACGTACGGACTCATATCGGACAGATCCGAAATCAGAATCAAATATACAGGATTGTTTCATACAAAGTCGTGACCAGTCAAACCGAAGTGTATCGAACACACACGCGGTCAAAATCAAACGCACCGAAGCATATCAGATGAATTTATACCGAGAGTCAGACCCACAGAGGTGTGCCAGACAGAAACGGATTCAGAATCAAACACACAAAAGGTTCATCGAACAGGAACGTAGTCGAACTCAAAAATATAGAGGCGTACTAGGTAGAGCCTCATCGGCATCGGAAGTGCAGAAGCACTATGGATAGAATGTCAATTTGGGATTAAATCATTTATATTAAGGCTCCAATAATTCATGAGAATTTCCCTTCATTTGCAAACTCACTCACCAAGTCGTCACACAGTTCGCCTTGCGTCTTACGTATCGACTTCCTTCAAAAATTTCACTTACTCACACTGCTTATCTTTTATTTATCACTACATTAGTTTCCGGGGCTCGGCTCTTAGCCCTCATGGCCCTGAATGGAAATCATACACACACACATACACATACACATACACATACACACGTTTACTCATACCTTACTGGCGAACATCTCTGACTGTTATTCCAATTCGTTCAATTTCCCAAGAGGTGTTGATACCACTTTCCCTTTTGCCCATTTAGTCCGCCTCGTTCCGCGCGACTCTCGAAAGGGCACTGATTACTTCACACACATCCCATTTGCCTTTGGTTACCCCAAGTTTTCATTTACCCTAATCATACTTACACTTGTGCAAAATTTTTGCATTACTTCCCAGGGGGTCACCCATCCCTGAATTGCTCTGGCTTGAGCACGCTTAACCCCGAATCTTTTACGTATTTTGACGCGTTAGGGTTGATATAATTTCGTCAATTGCCCCGTACTACCTTTGTCACGCAATTTTAGGCCAAACGGGGTCTTAGCAAATTTTTCGGAAATTTTTCGTAGCGGGTCCCCCTTTGTCCCAAAGAAGTCGTTTGCTTTTCTGGCTATGTGGTCTATCGTTCTAGCCTTCCAACTCCCATATATTTTCCTCACACACGTACAGATAACTGCCTCAGATATTTTCATTAATTCAGATTCTTACCCTACCTTTACTGACACACACAAAAGAATATCGCATAATACTGAGGCACAAACCTACCATTGCACATATTCATTAAACAAAAGGGTTAGTAATATACCTGGGTCTGTGTCTGGGGGTGCCTCTGGGTCCCGATGACCAGTCAAAGCGTAGATGCGGTTCGAGGGACCGCTAGAATCTGAACCCCCACCACGGCCTCTACCGCGGCCCGCTGGTGCTGGCATACCTCGCCCTGTCGAGCGCGTGGCCGAAGGGGTAGATGACGAACCCGCAACAGATCTCATCGGCGGTGCTGCGCTACCGGAACCGCCTGCCCACGGACAATCCCGCATGATGTGGCCCTGGCGGCCGCAAGCAAAACAGGCCCCTGTGGCTCTGAAGCACTCACCTGGGTGCGATCTTCCGCAATACGAACACTGGGGTATGGGTGGCCTAGACTGACTGGGACCCCTGCTCGACTGAGGACCTGGGGCTCTGGAACTCTGGTCTGCCCTGGACGGTCCTGCTCCATCAAACCTCTTACCAACAGACTGTGCGTCCCGGCCTGACGGAGGAAAGTACCCGCTGGACTGATACTGAGGCTGCCCGCTCCGAGAATCTCCAGAATATCCCGCTGATCTGGCCCTCTTGGGCCGTCTCCCATCATACTCTCGGCTGGGCCGATCTGCTCGGTGCCGGTTCTCCATCCCCTGGGCGTAGGCCTGTAGACGGGCAATGTCCATATCTGTCTGCAATGACACCGCCATACACCCGTCAATCAAGTAACGATCCAGCCCCATAACATATCTATGCATCCGATCTGTCATATCTGCCACCACGGCAGGGGCGTACCGGGCCAGGGAATCAAACTCCAAATTATATTCACGGACGCTCCGACCCCTCTGCTGCAGATGCAAAAACCGATCAGCTCGCTCCCGTCGTAACTCTGGGGGCAGGAAGTGGCGGGTGAAAGCAGTCACAAACTGATCCCACATAGCTGGAGGAGCACCCTCACCCCGGGATAGCTCCCAAGTCTCATACCAATGCGCGGCAACATCCCGAAGCCTATGCGAAGCTAGCTCCACCGACTCGGTCTCTGAAGCCCTGACCAAGTCTAATGCACGCCGCATCCCCCGAATGAAGTCATGGGGGTCCTCATCGGGCTTAGACCCGAAAAACTCTGGAGGGCCGCATAACAAGAACTCCCGAACTCTCAGGCTTTCCCGCCTGTCCTCATCATCATCGTCTCTCCGCCCGCGCCTGCGAGCCTGGCCGGCTACAATCGTAGTCAACAACTGTACAGCCTCCCTCAGGGTCCTATCCTCCGCCCCTGGCTGAGAAGCTGGCGTCTCAGGAGCGGGTACACGGACCTCTGGAGCTGCTGAAGGTCCCGCTCCCGGCTGTACTAATGGGGGTGTAGCAGACCCCTCAGAATGAGGTGTAACCTCAGGCAAATCATAAACACGAGCCCGAGTAGCCCGTTGTGCCTGACTGGTCTCTCCCATCTTCGCCTTGCCCTTCTGGGCCGCCGTTGCCTTCTTCGGAGGCATCGCTGCAAACACAACAACGGGTCAGATCAGAATGATCCTAATAACACAGCTCTATCGCACGATCTAAGATTCCAAAGAAAGAGCAACACAACATCCTAGATGTCCTGTAGCTTCCTGTTTATAGATGTGGTGCACAACACATCGATAAACAAGACTCTACTAGACACGGCCTGTAGACATTCCGAGGACAAACCGCTCTGATACCACTTTTGTCACGACCCAACCCCGTGGGCCGCGACTGGTGCCCTACAGGGACACCCCAGACAAACTCACACCCATATCATCGAAATCAGACTCGTCCAAACACAACATACGATATTCAGACTCAACATCGTAATCAGACATCTACCGAATACTGATCCTAAGCAGTCGCCCGTACAGATCAAACAAATCGCAAATCAGAAAAGAGGCGGAATGTACTTCGCCAAATTTTCACACACACACATCCGAAGGGTGGCGGAATGTACATCGCCCCCAAAAGCATACACATACATACAAAATCAGAGGCCGACTTGGCCATAGTAGCGTACGGGCCACTTAAGATCGTAAAACAGACTCACATGCAAACACACCGGAGCCACGACCCACAAATCTGACTACAGGCCTCTAGACAAAACAGAACATAAGAACATAGGACGGGACAGGGCCCCGCCGTACCCACTCATCCAAATATACAGAATACAGACACAACAAAAGATATGTACCAAAGTAGGCTCCGGATCAAAGGGGAGCTCTCCAACACAGCAGAATGAGTAGCCTAAACTGGAGGACCACCCAAACGAGCTTCTGTACCTGCGGGCATGAAACACAGCCCCCGAAGAAACGGGGGTCAGTACGGGAGAAGTACTGAGTATGTAAAGCAGAAGGTACAGAAATCACAAACACAGCTGGAGTCAGAAAGAACCAACACACCAACATCGCAAACAAAGCAAACCTGTGCGGGAGGCGAACGTACAAATGCAAATCAAATCATGTATAGGGTTTAGGAACGTGGTCACCCCCCGACGCTGGTGCCACAACACATCATAACTCCAGAAGGTTTCAAATCTCCGTACAATCTCCAGACACATCATATCACACACACATCATATCATCAGAACGTATCAAATGCCATATCACATCATAACTCCATAAACGGTAACCGGCCCTATGGCGAGGCCTCGGAAACCGTAACACATCATAACTCCCGAATATATTTTAGCGCGCACGATCACAAAGTCGGCCCGGGTACCGACGAACGAAATCATAGCAGACAGCACGAACAGAGTAGTGCAGAAACCATATGCATATCAAAAATAATTTACCGGACTCAACATATAGTTTACATATAGGTATATATCGACGCCAGAAGGCTCGGAGTAGGAATCAGATTGAACAAAATTCGTGTATAAAAGTTACGAAGTTCCAAACTGCCAAATCTTTAGAGAAAAACTGTTTATAGGTCATTTTCCGAAAATCTCACATTATTCAAAGTACAAAACGTCCACTAACGGCATAGGAAGTTTCAAACGCACCATTGAGTCATGAACAAACAATCACTGGTCATAGCGGACACAAACGAACCAAACAAACCGAATAGGCGAGCCTCGGGCTCGCGGGCCCACCTCGGGTCAAATTGAGGCGGCGGACACAAATCGCAGATTTTTGGTTCCATAGAGTCATTTACAAAAGTTTCGAAGAGTTTCGGACTCAACAGCACAAGTTATGGAGGTACGAGCGTTCTTTTACCCAAATGGGACCAAAAGGTTTCAATCGCGCTGAATGAATAGTGCTCGAACTTGAACCTCGATTTCCAAGAGCAGAGTTATTCCCGAGATTCCGAAATTTACCTAGTGGGTCTAGGACATGCCAAAAGAATGAGAGGTAGGCTTTACATACCTGGTTGGCGCCTTACGCTCCTCAAATCGGAATTCCCGTTTCGTCCAGAAACTGCAAATGGTCACTTTTACCAGTTACTATTCATGAGAAGTAACATTTTAGTCTTTGGGCTATATTTGGCTACCGAAATTTCGGCAGCACTTCCCCTATAAATCTAACACCCCCGAGACTTAGCTCGGCTCAAAATACAACGACAACAACAGCCCAAACATCATTAAACCATACAAACCACAATCATACTACATTAACTTCAAAATTTCACTTTAATACATAAGTTGGCAAATTCTTGATTCAACTTCAAAATTCCAACTCTATTTCCACATTAGTCCATTCATTCACTCATTCTCAATTATTCAAACACACTACATACAAGTTCCAAATCACATACAAACATTCCCAAAGTTCACTACTTTCCAATTTTCATTCAAAACACCAAAAGTTACGACGAACGTTCTAACTTGCGTCGTTTCATTCCAAATTCGTTATCATCAACCATAATTCTTATTTAAAGTCTTTAGTGTCATAAATATACTATGATATACACAAATATACCAAATGTATACGCTTTCCGATAACGTCCGAAATTATTTTCTAACACCAAATCAATTCTCCAAACATTCATTTACGTTATAAAGGTTACAACGACACCTCAAACGACTAAACGGAATTAAATTCACATGGTCTTGCACTACATACAAGCCACGGCCAAACACACCCTTTCTACACACACACACCATGCTCAAACACAACCCCATCCCACAATCTTCACACTAATCCAATCACTAACACATATATATCCATTTCATAACATTAAAACATAAAAATCTTACCTTTTTCTTGAATTTCCGACTTGTCGCAAACGAGCACCTTACGCCAAACTAATTGTACCCCGTTGAAGAGGGGCTCGAGTACTTCAAAATACGTTAAGGACAAGGATTTTTGGATCACCACAAAGCTAGCAAATTTTTTTTCTTTCTTTCCCTATACCCTTCGGCCGAGAGCCATTTTTTTTCTTGTTCTTGAATTTTTTTCTTTTGTTCTAGATAATTATCCATTACAATGTGATATATATCCACTTATAGGTCATGTGCATAGCACATGACCTTAATGGAATGGGCTTGGGCTTGCCCCCCCCTTTGGCCGGCCACTTTCCTTCCTTTGGGCCTCAATTTTTGTATTCCATTTTCTTAGCCCAATGCATAAAATGTCCCGTTTTGTAATTCCCGAAACTAATTTCTAAAATTCCAAATTCACCCTCGGCCTTCCCCGAGGTCTTGACATTAATAGTTTCATAATCAACACGAGCATAGCGACTTAAACCAAAATTATTTCCTCAATACACACAAGTCTTGTTTATCTCTTGATTTCCCGTTATACGAAAATACGGGACATAACAGGTTTCCACCCTATGCTTCACACCATACTTCTCCATCAGCCCAACGAAGGCTCTATTGCAAAAGTGAGAACCACCAACGCTGATTATTGCCCTCGGAGCACCAAAGTGAGTAAATATGTTTTTCTACAAGAACCCCATGACACTCTTGGTTTCATTGTTGGGTAAAGCCACAACTTCTACCCATTTAAACACATAATCCACAGCAACCAAGATATATTTCATGCCACAAGAGCTCAAAAGGGCCCCATAAAATCAATTCCCCAAACATCAAACACCTCCACTGTCACGACCCAGCCCCGTGGGCTATAACTAGTGCCCGAGTTGGGCACTCATACACACTTGCTTACCAAATTGACATACAAATGACTTACCCATATTTAGCATACATTGATTTATACAGATGCGAAGAACAGATGTCGTCTTAAGCGGTCACATATAGCAAACGTATCACACAAAAGCCGGTAAGGCTGTCATCAAACACATCGCCCAACGATATATACATATGTATACACAGACATACAGGCCGTTTCGGCCGTCATAGCAAATGGAATCGCTTAAGACGCAAATCAAACGGACATAGCTGAACAATAACGACCATAGACCCACATATATGTCTACAGGCCTCTCACAAAGACAAAAGAATCATATGACGAGACAGGGCCCCGCCGTACCCCTGAATATATACATAAAGATATACAACGGAAGAGTTTGTACCAAAATGTGGGCTCCAGAACAAGGGAGCACTCCAAAATGGCAGGATGGATGGCCTAAGCTGTCGGGTCACTCACGTGGACGTCTGTGTTATATCGCAAATAAAGACTTGATAAGTTTGGTGAAGTATTGGCAATTGGAAGTTTGTGTAAATTGAAAATAACGTTTTTGTATGGAAGACATGTAATGGTATTACTATGATGTTGTTGGAATATATGTATTGTAAGGTTATTGTTGTTTCATTGGAATTGGAGAGTATTGAAGGTGGTAGAATGTTAATTGAAGTGTTGGAATGCACCTTGAATGGAATATGTGAATTTTTAGTGTGATTGTTGAATTATGTAAAAAGTTTGGCCGGGTTTGAATTCCCGGATTGTGATTGATGAGAATTTGGCTATGTTGAATGTTGAGGATGGTATATTTACAGAGGAAGTGCTGCCGAAATTTCGGTAGCCAAGTGGTTCCTTAAGATTCTAACTCAAAGTATCCTAATGAAAGTTTGGGTAAATGTGACCAATTTGCAGATTTTGACGAGATTGCAACGTGAATTCGGAATAGCAAAAGAAGCGGAAAGAGGTATGTAAGGCTTCACCCTTCTTTCTATGGCATGTCTTAGTTGAAATAAGTTGGGTACGAGCCTCGGGGACAACTCGGTTCCCCGGAATCCGCACCTAAAGTTTTCCACTTTTTGTTCAATAGAATTGAACTAGAAAGTGTGCAAATGATGGAAAGTCCTCTTAAACCCCTAGAACTTGCATAAGTGGGACCCGATTACCCTAGGACCCTCACAAGTAATGACATGACACGTAATATATGTAAATCATATACGTCACCCCATCCGGCCCGAGGTGGGCCCGCTACTCTCGGATTTTTCCTTACAGTCTTGCTTGACTTACTTGAAGTGAATCCAAAGGGAACCTTTGATCCCGATTTCGTTACCAAATGATAAATACTATGACTCCTCTAACGAGGGCACTTCCATGACGATAATGATAACAATGATGTTAGATAAGAGAATATGCCTATGATACGTACTACCGGAACGACTCTATGACTAAGATGACTAAGCTAAGTATCTTATGTAAACATGAAAATGATAAACTAATTTTTGAATATTATTTATATTTCCTAGCTATGATCTTATTTTCTAAAAGATTTCAAGGTCTATGAACTGTCATCTATGATGCCCCGATTTCATTCTACGTTTACTTTAATATTATTCCCCGTTGATAGTCTCACCTTAAAATACTCTTTCCTTCAAGGTGAGACAAAGCGATCACGAGTATTCTATAATGTAATCGGAGGTTACCGACTTTACGTCACTCCGATGACTACATGATGCTTCTTTGGGCTCTCCTGCGTGCATATGAAATATATGTTTATAGGATACGTAAATGCATATAAGACATGTAAATGTATGTAGGATATGCGTATATATTTTTAAAATATGCACATGACGAAAGAGCTAGAGCGATATAGACGCTGATGTACCTACATGACACACGTATATGTATATGATAAAAGCACCAGAGCGCTATAGACGCTGATGTACCTACATGACACACGTATATGTATATGATAAAAGAGCTAGAGAGCTATAGACGTTGATATATGTACATGATATATGCATATGTATACGGGGGAAATGGAGGTAAGGGCAGAGCGTTATGAACGCATATCCACCTGATCAGTTGGCATTACATGATATGATATCGTCCCGGACGCGGGATGCCCGGACGCGGGATGTGTATATTTATGGTTAAATGGATCGGCTGCCGACGCCTCGGCAATATGAGATGTCCTATTTTATATGTATATGTATATGAACAAGGAAAGATTCTTAAAGGAAAGCTAAGTACGCATAGCACCTGCCAAGGGTATATATATATATACAGGTTATGTTTCTATCCCACGACATGTGTTGTAACTCTCTTATGTCATTATACATGATTCATATTTTCTGTATATTACTATTCATGCCTTACATACTCGGTACACTATTCGTACTGACGTCCCTTCTTGTGGACGCTGCGTTTCATGCCGCGCAGGTCAGCAGACAGGCGGATTTGATACTTAGAAGCTCTACCAGCAGTGTTGACAGTGCTCCAGTTATTCCGGAGCCTCACTTCCTTGGTACTATTTTGTGTATATATATTCGGGCACGGCAGTACTCAGCCCTTTCTATGTATAAGTGTACTACGTCTAGAGGCTCGTAGACAGTTATGTACAGTCAGTTAAGTACAGTTAGATATATGGTGTTTTGGCATGTTAATGTTGATGTATAAGTGATAACGAAGTTTATTAGTCTATGTTCAGAATGACGCCGTTAATGTTAATGTTCAAAAAAAAAAATGGCTCTGTTTACATGGCTTGCTAAGAGGTAAAGGTAAAACGATAGACAAGGGGTGCTCGGTACAAGTATCGGGTACTCGTCACGGCCCCTAGACGGGTCTTGACAGAAGTGGTATCAGAGCAGTTCGGTCCTAGGAGTTTGTCTACGAGCCGTGTCCAGTAGAGTCTTGTTTATGGGTGTGTTGCGCGCCACACTTATACACAGGAGGCTACAGGGCATCTAGGAAATGTTGACCTTCTTTCTGTCTCAGATCGTGCGATAGAGCCCAGTCATAGGAAATAAGATTCCTTATACTAACCGTCGATTTTCGTAGAGGCCTAGTGGTGACGAAAGAAGACAAGTGACGAGATGGCAAGTTACAAAGGTAAGCCTGGATAATTGTTCTGTTACTCGGAACTGGAAGTCCTGGACGGTGGGAATATGATATATAGCCGCATGTTCTGTGAAGTATTATTGATATTTGTTACGTACAGACTGTGAAGAGTAGGAATGGTAAAGAAGATTCCGTAAGAATGGATACGCCTAAGAGGAAGGCGCGTGGAAAGGAAATATTGCAAACCGGCAATAGGTGAGATGCGTTGTTCCAGAAAGGTTATGGGTTTGGCATGAAGACGAAGGTGCGATTACTATAATCGGGAATCTGGAAGCCCAAGCCAGGAGGTGGTCATACACACAGGCGGAAGGTGAACATCGGGAACCAAAAGGGTAAAACAGTAATTACAAAAGAAGGGACGTGTTACGAAAATGTTTTGGGAACTGTAAGACTTTGACTTGCTCCAGAGCATGCAATAAAGGTCATGTGAGGAAGCTTACGCGAAAATATCGGCATCAAGGCACCGAATTTCAGTGAAGCTTTTGGGTTAAGCGTGCTCAGGTGGGAGCAATTCCATGATGGGTGACCCCCTAGGAAATATGCTAAAATTTTCACAAATGTGGGAACAAGAGACGAATGTGAAGCTAGGTAGTCCAATGTAAATTAGAGTGTGTGGAGTGGTTACAAAGCCTATAAAAGTCATGTAGGCTGAGACGGACAAGACTAACGGAAGAGGAGAAAGCGTGACAGAAAGGGGACTTATTAACGTGGGGCCAACGTTCGGAGCTTACTAAATGAACTTACGACATAAAAGCTACCTAAGCAACATGTGAGATGTCTACGAAGGAGACCTCCCCGAAGTATTATGATACACTATGAGGCCAGTTTAACATTCGAGGACGAATGTTCTAAAGGGGGGGAGAATGTTATATCCTGTATTTTTGAACGTCAGATTAATTGCTGAGGTGGGACCCACACATCGAGATTTTTTTGGGACATCTGAAAATTCATATGAATCACATATGAGAAGTTAAACACAACTCAAGAAGGACCCTTGGGCCAAATCAAAGTGGAAGTCCTCCAAACGAATATTTTTAAGAAAACGTTTTCGGGTGATCTGACTTCAAGGGGAAAAACGGTATTATAAGTTTGGAATTTGGAAACGTATCAAGATATAGAAGTTGTAGATAATTGAATTAGCTTTCCAACCATAGGTCGTGGGTGCCCAGGTGACTTCGGTACAAGGAGATATGAACGTTTTAAGGTCGAAAGGTCAGTGGGCTAGGCCCAACTCGGGACCAAACCGAGTTGGCCCAAAAAAATCAAAAAAAATAATAAGGCCCAAAATTTGTGAGGCCCAACCGGCCATGCTTATGGCCCAAGCCCATATTAAATAAAATTTGGTCAATAAATAAGATGACCAAGTCATCTTATTCCACATAATGTTCTAGAAATTTCAAGAAAAGCAAGAACAAGAGAGAGAGGAGAAAAACTTAAGGCTATTTCGGCCAAGAGCAATTTTCACAACAAAAATTTGCAAAAATTCTCCAAAAATCATTTTCTACCAAGTAAAGGGTGATTAACAAGGTGGAGTTGTTGTTGGAGCAAGAAAAATTCAAAATCATACAAGTTGTCAAGTTGTAGTTAAGTGAGAAGTTGAAGAAGAAAGGTGAGTTTTGATCTTGTTTTATGTGTTATATATGGTTTATATGTGTTGTAGTATGCTAAAATGGATGAAATTCATGAAGGAGAGAAATATAGTATATGGGCGTGTATATATATATATATGTGTGTAGGAGTCATGCTTCAATTATTTTAATTAGTGTTTAGTTGTTATTGTTGTGAATGATATGTGGAAAATGGAAGTTGATTGAGTTTGGAGAGATTGTAGTGGTGTATACATGTTGGAGACGTGTGAGTGTGCATGGTATATGTGGCCGTGTATACTTGATGTATAGTCGTGTATATTGGTGAGTTGTGAAAGAATAATGAGCGAGTTGTAATTAATATCTTAATCGTTGTGTTGTAGATGTTATATCGCAAATAAAGACTTGATAAGTTTGGTGAAGTATTGGCAATTGGAAGTTTGTGTAAATTGAAAATAATGTTTTTGTATGGAAGACATGTAATGGTATTACTATGATGTTGTTGGAATATATGTATTATAAGGTTATTGTTGTTTCATTGGAATTGGAGAGTATTGAAGGAGGTAGAATGTTAATTGAAGTGTTGGAATGCACCTTGAATGGAATATGTGAATTTTTAGTGTGATTGCTGAATTATGTAAAAAGTTTGGCCGGGTTTGAATTCCCGGATTGTGATTGATGAGAATTTGGCTATGTTGAATGTTGAGGATGGTATATTTACAGAGGAAGTGCTGCCGAAATTTCGGTAGTCAAGTGGTTCCTTAAGATTCTAACTCTAAGTACCCTAATGAAAGTTTGGGTAAATGTGACCAATTTGCAGATTTTGACGAGATTGCAACGTGAATTCGGAATAGTAAAAGAAGCGGAAAGAGGTATGTAAGGCTTCACCCTTCTTTCTATGGCATGTCTTAGTTGAAATAAGTTGGGTACGAGCCTCGGGGACAACTCGGTTCCCCGGAATCCGCACCTAAAGTTTTCCACTTTTTGTTCAATAGAATTGAACTAGAAAGTGTGCAAATGATGGAAAGTCCTCTTAAACCCCTAGAACTTGCATAAGTGGGACCCGATTACCCTAGGACCCTCACAAGTAATGACATGACACGTAATATATGTAAATCATATACGTCACCCCATCCGGCCCGAGGTGGGCCCGCTACTCTCGGATTTTTCCTTACAGTCTTGCTTGACTTACTTGAAGTGAATCCAAAAGGAACCTTTGATCCCGATTTCGTTACCAAATGATAAATACTATGACTCCTCTAACGAGGGCACTTCCATGACGATAATGATAACAATGATGTTAGATAAGAGAATATGCCTATGATACGTACTACCGGAACGACTCTATGACTAAGATGACTAAGCTAAGTATCTTATGTAAACATGAAAATGATAAACTAATTTTTGAATATTATTTATATTTCCTAGCTATGACTTTATTTTCTAAAAGATTTCAAGGTCTATGAACTGTCATCTATGATGCCCCGATTTCATTCTACGTTTACTTTAATATTATTCCCCGTTGATAGTCTCACCTTAAAATACTCGTTCCTTCAAGGTGAGACAAAGCGATCACGAGTATTCTATAATGTAATCGGAGGTTACCGACTTTACGTCACTCCGATGACTACATGATGCTTCTTTGGGCTCTCCTGCGTGCATATGAGATATATGTTTATAGGATACGTAAATGCATATAAGACATGTAAATGTATGTAGGATATGCGTATATATTTTTAAAATATGCACATGACGAAAGAGCTAGAGCGCTATAGACGCTGATGTACCTACATGACACACGTATATGTATATGATAAAAGCACCAGAGCGCTATAGACGCTGATGTACCTACATGACACACGTATATGTATATGATAAAAGAGCTAGAGAGCTATAGACGTTGATATATGTACATGATATATGCATATGTATACGGGGGAAATGGAGGTAAGGGCAGAGTGTTATGAACGCATATCCACCTGATCAGTTGGCATTACATGATATGATATCGTCCCGGACGCGGGATGCCCGGACGCGGGATGTGTATATTTATGGTTAAATGGATCGGCTGCCGACGCCTCGGCAATATGAGATGTCCTATTTTATATGTATATGTATATGAACAAGGAAAGATTCTTAAAGGAAAGCTAAGTACGCATAGCACCTGCCAAGGGTATATATATATACAGGTTATGTTTCTATCCCACGACATGTGTTGTAACTCTCTTATGTCATTATACATGATTCATATTTTCTGTATATTACTATTCATGCCTTACATACTCGGTACACTATTCGTACTGAAGTCCCTTCTTGTGGACGCTGCGTTTCATGCCGCGCAGGTCAGCAGACAGGCGGATTTGATACTTAGAAGCTCTACCAGCAGTGTTGACAGTGCTCCAGTTATTCCGGAGCCTCACTTCCTTGGTACTATTTTGTGTATATATATTCGGGCACGGCAGTACTCAGCCCTTTCTATGTATAAGTGTACTACGTCTAGAGGCTCGTAGACAGTTATGTACAGTCAGTTAAGTACAGTTAGATATATGGTGTTTTGGCATGTTAATGTTGATGTATAAGTGATAACGAAGTTTATTAGTCTATGTTCAGAATGACGCCGTTAATGTTAATGTTCAAAAAAAAAAAATGGCTCTGTTTATATGGCTTGCTAAGAGGTAAAGGTAAAACGATAGACAAGGGGTGCTCGGTACAAGTATCGGGTACTCGTCACGGCCCCTAGACGGGTCGTGACAGTCTGTACCTGCGGGCATGAAACGCAGCCCCCGAAGGAAAGGGGGTCAGTACGAAATATGTACTGAGCATGTAAAGCATAAAGTAATATGATCAGAATCACAAGCGGAATAAATAGTACAGAAGATTAGTACAGAAAGTAAGCACGATATGTAAATTAATAAAAACAACTTACTGGAAACACAAACCATGCATGCCAAGAACGGTATCCGGTCCCTTGCGGGACCCGGGGAACGTGGCGCCACCCTGCCTTTGGCGCCACACACATTATACTCCAGAAGATTTGCTCAGTAATCTCCGTCACACATCCTAATATCACATCATATATGGTTCGGCGAACCATAAACACATCATAACACCGTAACACATCTTACTCCGGAATACATACATGGCACCCGACCCTCAAGCGGGGGACCCGGCGAACCATACGCACGATACATACCGGTCCGGGACTATGCGAAAAGAGTAATGACACATGCACGAGCAGAGTAGTGAGAAACTAAATGCACATAAATCAAGACTCGATGGATAAGTATACTTACCGACCCCTGAAGGCTCGGAAACAAGTTTCGGGTCAATCCGACTTAGTATAAGAAAGTTATGAGAGTTTGAAGTACAGAACCTTCTACAAGCGTTTCAGAGGCTATTTTTGAAAAATCAAAGCAACGATCCTATCAAGTACCTTTCGGATATTGTTATGGATCAAATCAAATATAGCTTTTGGAATCATATTTACATATCGTAATATATCAAGACTTAACGGAATAATCGGATGGGCTATTATTTGCAAATCAAGACATTAATCATATCACTTATCTCTCAAATGCTAATTCGACAACATATCAAATAGATCTTCGGATATCATAGATACGGATCACAATCATATGAAACAACTTATGGAAATCAAGGATACTAGCCATCCTAGTGGCTCTAAGAAAGGGACTTTCTTTGAAATAATACATATATGGCATTTGTTCATTTCATAAAGATCATGCCAAAAGAAAGAAAGGTAAGCCTTACATACCTTGCTCGCTTTCTACGCTAGTCCGAACTTAAGTCTTTGGCTTCGCAAGATCTACAACAATATTCATACATACCAAACATTAGCCATAAACACTTAAAGTCCAATTCTAAACCAACACTTAATCTACAGAAATTTCGGTAGCATTTCCCCTGTAATTATAACAACCCCGAGAATTCAACTCGGCCAAACATACAACAACAAATCCGAGAATTCAACTCGGCCAATTTACCAACAACAATATCGACAGTCAATCTAACAATATCAACAATCAATTCACAACGCATTCCGACGTTAGCAACTTCTTTGTACAAACTTCGACGGCGTTTCACTTATGTTCAATTCACAATTGCTCACATATTCAAGTATTAATCCGAAACCATTCAAACAATATTCAAGAACACTTCAACAATCCGTTCTACATTCCAAACGGCCAAACAAACATACTACCCGAAACCTTTCAAATTCAACAAGAACAACAACAATACACTTTCTTCTTCCAAATTCATGAACTATACCAACAATTCACATGCTAGCAACATTGTCTTCCATAAATACAAGAAATAATATTATAGTCACATTGGCTTCAATAACCACTCTCCAACACTTTCAACATCAACTAGAATCATCAAACTTTCATTATCAACATAGAATCCACAACAACAACAACTAAAACACTAAATAAAATAATTGAATCATTGTTCCTACACACCAGACATATACACGGCCACAACCTAGGTTCCCTATTTTCATGAATTTCATCCACTTTTTCATACTACAACATACATAATCATCCATAACATATAAAAGAAGATTAATTCTTACCTTTTCCACTTATCTTCCTTCCTGGCTAAAGTTGATCCTTGCAAGAATAGATGTTTTTCTTCCTCCAATAATTACTTCACTTTGCTAGGGACCTTCCAATTAGTAGAAAATAATTTTTGAACAATTTTTTTCTCCAAGGTTCTTGTTCCACCAAGTATGGCCGAATGGCCCCTTGTCCCTTCTCTTCTCCAAGTTTCTTGATCTTTCCTGAGTATAAAAGATGAATATGACTAATAAGTCCCCTTTTGGACTTATTTATTTTTCTCCCACATGGGCCTTGGCCTATACCTATTTGGACGGCCACTTTGGCCCCTTTTGTTTCAAGCCCACTTTTTTTTTCTTTTGTTTTGTAAGTCATGAAAATTTATTTTCCAAATTCCAAGTGTGCCCTTAGCCTTCCTCCATATTTCTATGAGTCATCTTACGAATTTCCCTTTTTACCCCTAGCCATTCTTAATATTTCCACATCCATAACTCTCATAAACAACTTGTGTGCTAAACAAGGTCAAAGATATAGCCTTGCTCTTAACTTCCCACAATTATCTTGAATTATCCGTATGTACAAGATGCTGGATATAACATCCTCCCCCCCTTTAGAACATTCATCCTCGAATGTTGGACTGGCCTCATGGTGTATTATAATACTTCGGGGAGGTCTATTTTCTATCACATACCGTTCCCGTGGAGGTATCACTTTATCGACTGCCTGCTAAATCATATCTGAGCCAATTAACTTAGTTCCATCAACATCGAACTAACCGATCGATGATTTGCACGTCCTGTCATATCGAGCCTCATATGGTGCCGCTTCGGGCTGCCCTTTTTGATATTCGTTGACCTCTCCAGGCATCTTCCATATTTTTTCCTTATATCCATCTCATGGTACACTTATCATCAATTCATTTCTACGTCGTTTCGCAACCTTCACGATATACCAGCATACCCCGAACTAGTAAATTCCCTTTTCTGGAGCTTGCATCATCATAGTTCATTTTAAGTCTAGTACGTCCTCCCCCCCTTTATTAAGAGGGTCTATATACGCCTATGCCCTTTAAGTAACTATCACTTTCCGCGATCTTCTTACAATTGAAGTTTCTTCACCGCGGAGTTTGTCCTGTCTTTCTCCTTGCTAACTACGTTCTCCTATTTAGTCGGGATACTTATAAGGGCATCCATTTCTGACGCTTACTTTTTCCATTTTGACATACCTCTGTCTTTTATGTCTAACGGTGTTATTAACCTCTTGGTGCGTAACCGTTTCCAGTCACTTTCTTCCTAAATACACTCTTTTTCCCTTTTCGATCTAGCCGTCCATATCCTTAGTCTTTCTTAGGGAGTAACTATCTTCTCTTGTTGTTGTAGTGTCAGCTCTGAATTTCGCAAGGTATTCCTTTATACGCACAAATCGGTTCCATTCTCAAGTCACCCTTCAGGAAGGCTTCTCTATGTTCGAAGCAACCATACCAATATGGCTATGCATTTACCCTTTTGTAATTATATCCTTCCACAACAGAGGATTCGGCCAAGTTGTCCTTTCCATCATACTCGTTCCTTATCTTTCACTCTATTTTCTCGATGATCGAATTCCTCAGTCTTCATATGAATCCTCATTCCATGTCATAGGTTTTCTTATCAACTACGTCAATTCATTATCCTAGTCCTTCCTTTGGTAGGTAATCGGTTTCCTATCGTCACTTACTAAAGTATCCTTCGTGCTCCCACATGCCCGTCCTATTTTTACCGTTAACCTTCCTCTTGTCTATTCCTCTTTTTGCCCCATACTATCACATTCTAGTTCTTTTACAGACCTGTCTTTCAAATTTCTACGCCAATAGTTTCATGTCTTGCCTGTCGGCTCTTTGGAGGCTTTGCTTAATTATGTTTCTTACTTTTCACTTTTTCCGACATTTTGATCTCCTTACCTTCCATTTACTCACTCTCTTTCTTTTCCAAATATCATTGTATTAGAATTTTCTAATCTTACCTGTAGTGAAATCAGTATCGGTCTATTTCATAACATCTGTACCCTACTTTTCGCTTTGTCCCTTGAATTCCGTCCAATTAATGTCTTCCGTACATCGCAACACTAGTGCTGGGATTCACTTATCGATCGATACAGTAACAAATGGGATGTTATATGCATACATATACATTTATTACCATTTCTCTTACAAACATTTCCAAACACTATTCAAACTTACTCTGATTCCAGAGCTGTGTTGCGCTTTCTTCTTCTCTACCGGCCTAGTCTGTCTTAACCTACCCGACCTCTTTAAGATTTCTAGCCACTCTATATACTCTAATTTCCTTTAGGTTGCCCTAACTTCCTATTTGTCCCTTAGATCTACATTTGTGGAAATTTTAGTACACTTCCCAGGGGGTCACCCATCCCAAATTTGCTCTGGCCCTAGCACGCTTAACCTCGAAACTTTAATGCATTTGGATACGCTAATGCTGGCATAATTGCATCCACTACTCCGCACGACCTTTATCACGTAATCTAAGACAAGCCGGGGCCTGAACAGTTTCCGAAAGGTTCTTGTAACGTATCTCACTCCGATCTAGAGAGGGTCTTTTACTCTTCCGACTATACAATTACCGTATTAGCCTTCTAAATCCTCAATATTCACCTTTCATTTGTATGTATGGCTACCTCAAACGGTTCTATCAATTCGGGTTTTATCCCAATTCTATTAGTAACTAGGAGAGGAAAAATATACCATAAAGTAGAGCCTAGACTTGTCAATGCATATACATTTCGGGAAAAGACCAATAATATACCTGTATCCGTATTTGGTGGCGCCTCCGGGTCCTGTCGACTAGCCAAGGCATAGATGCGGTTCGAAGGACCGCTAGAATTGGAAACTCCGCCACGGCCTCTACCGCGGCCTGCTGGTGCCGGCATGCCCTGCCTCGTAGGGCGCATAGCTACAGAAGAAGATGAACCAGCAACCGACCCCGTGGGCTGAGCTGCACCACCGGAACCACCCAGCAATGGGCAATCTCTCATGATATGGCCTTGACGGCCGTAAGAAAAATAGGCACCTGTAGCACGATAACACTCTCCCGGGTGGGACTTCCCACAGTGGGAACACCGAGGCATAGGTGGTCTCGACTGACCGGGACCTCTACTCGCCTGTGAACCTGAAACCCTGGAACTCTGGCCTGCTCCTGAATGTCCTGCACCATCAGACCTCCTAGCTGGGAACTGTGGAGGCATACTCCGTGCTGGCTGGGAAAGATATCTGCCGTGCTGCTGCTGAGGCTGTCTGCCTCGGAACTCCCCGGAATACCAGCTGATCTAGCCCTCTTAGGCTGGCCCCTGTCACTATCCCTATCGGGCTGGTGTCTCCTGTGTCGTTCCTCCATCCCTTGCGCGTATGCCTGTAAACGAGCGATGTCCATCCCTGTCTGGGAAGCCATCACCAGACAGCTATCAACTAAATAATGATCCAACCCCATCACGTACCGATGCATCCTGTCAGTCATATCGGCTACAATAATGGGTGCGTATCTAGCCAAAGAGTTAAACTCTAGGCTGTACTCCCGAATGCTCCTGCCCCACTGTTTCAGCTGTAGGAATTTGTCAACCCTAGCTCACCGCGCCTCGGGAGGCAGGAAGTGGCCAAGAAAGGCCTCGGTAAACTCAGCCCACACTGCTGGGGGAGCATCCTCGCCCCTAGACAGCTCCCAGGACTCATACCAATTTATAGCTATATCACGCAACCGATATGAAGTCAGCTCAACAGACTCGGTCTCAGAAGCCCTGACTAATATCAGCGTACGCTGCATCTGTCGAATAAAGTCCTGGGGATCCTCCTCGGGCTTTGACCCGTAGAACTCTGGAGGATTACAAGTCAAGAAATCACGGACCCTTAAGATGTCATGTCGGTCCACATCATAACCCCCCAGTCCGTGTCTGCGGGCCTGCCCCGCTACTAGTCTAGTCAGCAACTGAACCGCATCTCTGATGGCCCTATCCTCCGCCCCTGGCTGTGAAGCTGGAGGCTCGGGTACTGGAACCCCGGGAGCAGGCGGTGGAGCCACCCCCTGATCGGCAGCTGCTGCTGCTCCAGTCTCCTTTGGTAATAGCGGTGTAACAGAACCGGCTGACGGGGGCACATCCTCAGGTACAGGCTGGGTATGGGCCCTGGTAACTCTTTGGGCCTGGCTGGTCTCTCCAGCTGCCGCTGACTTGCCCTTCTGGGCAGCCGTCGCTTTTCTCGGAGGCATCGCTGTAAACATAACAATTCGTTAGGAAGGAATCATCCTAATAATACAGCTCTATCGCACGATCTAAGATAAGAAGGAAGGGTAACATCCTAAATGTCCGGTAGCCTCCTGTTTATAGATGTGGTGCACGACACACCGTTAAACAAGACTCTACTAGACACGGCCTGCAGACATTCCGAGGACAACCTCGCTCTGATACCACTTTTGTCACGACCTAACCCCGTGGGCCATAACTAGTGCCCAAGTTGGGCACTCATACACACTTGCTTACCAAATCGACATACAAATGACTTACCCATATTTAGCATACATTGATTTATACAGATGCGAAGAACAGATGTCGTCTTAAGCGGTCCCATATAGCAAACGTATCACACAAAAGCCGGTAAGGCTGTCATTAAACACATCGCCCAACGATATATACATATGTATACACAGACATACAGGCCGTTTCGGCCGTCATAGCAAATAGAACCGCTTAAGACGCAAATCAAACGGACATAGCTGAACAATAACGACCCATGACCCACATATATGTCTACAGGCCTCTAACAAAGACAAAAGAATCATATGACGGGACAGGGCCCCGCCGTACCCCTGAATATATACATAAAGATATACAACGGAAGAGTCTGTACCAAAATGTGGGCTCCAGAACAAGGGAGTACTCCAAAACGACAGGATGGATGGCCTAAGCTGTCGGGTCACTCACGTGGACGTCTGTACCTGCGGGCATGAAACGCAGCCCCCGAAGGAAAGGGGGTCAGTACGAAATATGTACTGAGCATGTAAAGCATAGAGTAATATGATCAGAATCACAAGCGGAATAAATAGTACAGAAGATTAGTACAGAAAGTAAGCACGATATGTAAATTAATAAAAACAACTTACTGGAAACACAAACCATGCATGCCAAGAACGGTATCCGGTCCCTTGCGGGACCCGGGGAACGTGGCGCCACCCTGCCTTTGGCGCCACACACATCATACTCCAGATGATTTGCTCCGTAATCTCCGTCACACATCATAATATCACATCATAATATCCCATCATATATGGTTCGGCGAACCATAAACACATCATAACACCGTAACACATCATACTCCGGAATACATACATGGCACCCGACCCTCAAGCGGGGGACCCGGCGAACCATACGCACGATACATACCGGCCCGGGACTCTGTGAAAGGAGTAATGACACATGCACGAGCAGAGTAGTGAGAAACTAAATGCACATAAATCAAGACTCGATGGATAAGTATACTTACCGACCCCTGAAGGCTCGGAAACAAGTTTCGGGTAATTCCGACTTAGTATAAGAAAGTTATGAGAGTTTGAAGTACAGAACCTTCTACAAGCGTTTCAGAGGCTATTTTTGGAAAATCAAAGCAACGATCATATCAAGTACCTTTCGGATATCGTTATGGATCAAATCAAATATAGCTTTTGGAATCATATTTACATATCGTAATATATCAAGACTTAACGGAATAATCGGACGGGCTATTATTTGCAAATCAAGACATTAATCATATCACTTATCTCTCGAATGCTAATTCGGCAACATATCAAATAGATCTTCGGACATCATAGATACGGATCTAAATCATATGGAACAACTTATGGAAATCAAGGATACTAGCCATCCTAGTGGCTCTAAGAATGGGACTTTCTTTGAAATAATACATATATGTCATTTGTTCATTTCATAAAGATCATGCCAAAAGAAAGAAAGGTAAGCCTTACATACCTTGCCCGCTTTCTACACTAGTCCGAACTTAAGTCTTTGGCTTCGCAAGATCTACAACAATATTCGTACATACCAAACATTAGCCATAAACACTTAAAGTCCAATTCTAAACCAACACTTAATCTACAGAAATTTCGGCAGCATTTCCCCTGTAATTATAACAACCCCGAGAATTCAACTCGGCCAAACATACAACAACAAATCCGAGAATTCAACTCGGCCAATTTACCAACAACAATATCGACAGTCAATCTAACAATATCAACAATCAATTCACAACGCATTCCGACATTAGCAACTTCTTTGTACAAACTTCGACGGCGTTTCACTTATGTTCAATTCACAATTGCTCACATATTCAAGTATTAATCCGAAACCATTCAAACAATATTCAAGAACACTTCAAAAATCCATTCTACATTCCAAACGGCCAAACCAACATACTACCCGAAACCTTTCAAATTCAACAAGAACGACAACAATACACTTTCTTCTTCCAAATTCATGAACTGTACCAACAATTCACATGCTAGCAACATTTTCTTCCATAAATACAAGAAATAATATTATAGTCACATTGGCTTCCATAACCACTCTCCAACACTTACAACTTCAACTAGAATCATCAAACTTTCATTATCAACATAGAATCCACAACAACAACAACTAAAACACTAAATAAAATAATTGAATCATTGTTCCTACACACCACACATATACACGGCCACAACCTAGGTTCCCTAATTTCATGAATTTCATCCACTTTTTCATACTACAACATACATAATCATCCATAACATATAAAAGAAGATTAATTCTTACCTTTTCCACTTATCTTCCTTCTTGGCTAAAGTTGATCCTTGCAAGAATAGATGTTTTTCTTGCTCCAATAATTACTTCACTTTGCTAGGGACCTTCCAATTAGTAGAAAATAATTTTTGAACAATGTTTTTCTCCAAGGTTCTTGTTCCACCAAGTATGGCCGAATGGCCCCTTGTCCCTTCTCTTCTCCAAGTTTCTTGATCTTTCTTGATTATAAAAGATGAATATGACTAATAAGTCCCATTTTGGACTTATTTATTTTGCTCCCACATGGGCCTTGGCCCATACCTATTTGGACGGCCACTTTGACCCCTTTTGTTCCAAGCCCACTTTTTTTTTCTTTTGTTTTGTAAGTCATGAAAATTTATTTTCCAAATTCCAAGTTTGCCCTTAGCCTTCCTCCATATTTCTATGAGTCATCTTACGAATTTCCCTTTTTACCCCTAGCCATTCTTAATATTTCCACATCTATAACTCTCATAAACAACTTGTGTGCTAAACAAGGTCAAAGATATAGCCTTGCTCTTAACTTCCCGCAATCATCTTGAATTATCCGTATGTACAAGATGCGGGATATAACATCCACTTCCATGACAAAGTTCATAGGCATCACCTGACTCCTACCAATATTCCCTTGTCTTTGGCACTAATCGCAATACCTTAGCAACAAATTTGTGTCATGAAAGAAAGTAGGCTAGTAATAGCCACATTTGAAAACTTTTGCAGCAGTCCGAGTGCCACTATGAAGACCCCTAACAGTAGAGTCGAGGCACGCCTTCAGAATTTCCATTACCTCACACTCGGGAACACAGCATCGAATGATATTATCAGCACGTGTTTTGAACAAGTATGGCTCATCCCAGTAATACATACGAGAATCTCGCAGAAACTTCTTCTTTTGGTATGACTTTATATCATCAGGAATAATGTCCGTCACCAAAAAGTTGGCGATGTCTGCATACCACGGTCCTACCTCAGCTGTCACTGCTAAAACTTGCTCATCGGGAAAAGCATCATCAACATCTAGCTCATCTGAAGGTCTCCCAGCCTCTTCAAGCCGAGAGATATTGTTCGCTACCTGATTTTCAGTTCCCCGTGCGGTCTGTTACCTCGAAATCGAACTCTTGCAACAACAGCACCCATCTAATGAACCACGACTTAGCTTATTTTTTTCTCCATCAGATACCTCAATGCAGCATGATTCGTGTAAACCACAATTTTAGACCCCAACAGATAGGCTCGAAATTTCTCAAAAGCAAAGACTATAGCAAGTAGCTCTTGCTCAGTCACTGTGTAGTTCATCTGAGCAGTATTTTATGGTTTACTGCCATAGTAGATAAGATGCAAGATCTTATTATGTCTCTGGCCAAGCACAACACCAATGGCAAAATTGCTCGCATCGCACATCAACTCGAACGACAGAGACCAATCAGGAGAAATAATAATAGGAGCAGTGATCAAACACTCCTTCAATTTATCAAATGCCTTGTGGCACTTCTCATCAAACTCGAACTTAGCCTCTTTTTCAAGTAGCTTACACAATGAATTCGCAATTTCGGAGAAATCTTTGATGAAATGCCTATAGAAGCCAGCATGTCCCAAGAAACTCCGGATACCTTAACTGAGATAGGTGGAGAAAGCTTTGAAAACACATCAATCTTTGCCTGATCGACCTCAATTCCCTTTTCGGAGATTTTATGCCCGAGAACGATCCTTTCCTTCACCATGAAGTGGCACCTTGACCCAGATGGTCAAGACATTCATCAAAAGAATCACCAACCCTAATTATTTTCCCAATTAAATCAAGGATTATGGCTTTAATAAATGTTTGCAACCATTAATTATGAATGAAGAATAAATAAACCCTAATAATCCATTATGTATATATCAATCACAAAACCCTATCACAAAGCACCCATCAGTTGGGTTCACAACCCTAGTAAGGGAATTTATCTTCTCATAGAAAAAGAAGAACAATAAGAAATTATGGAGATCATAATGCTTACAATTGATTGCTTGGAATTGAAGAGAAATTAATTGCATTTGTAATCCCAAAAGACTTCCAAAACTATGAGTATTTAGTGCTAAGGAAAATAAAAACTGAAATCTGGTGAACTGTACTTTAAAAGAAACCTAAATAAGGTATTTATAAGAGTCTAAGTCGTGAAAAATAAGATTGACAAAATTGCCCTAGACGGACCAATGTACGGACCGTACTTTTTATACGGTCCGTAGAATCAGTGAATAGTTCTCCGTAAAATGTTCTTCAGTTGCCAGATATACGATCCACTTTTACGGATCGTAAATAGTATATGATCCGTATAACTTGTCCGTAAAATCCTCTTCCCTTTAAGACTTCACTGGACCCAATCTATTGTGGGATTTATGGACCGTAAATAATATACGGTCCGTACATCTGCCTTGACTTCCTCTTCAGGTCTGAGGCTTTACTGTTATGCATCTACGATGGTTTTTACGGACCGTAAATATTCTACGGTTCGTATGTTTCTCCGTATAAGTCAGGCTTCAGTTATTTTTCTTTCTTTGAACGTATTTTTACTTCATTTCCATAACTTGCTCCCAAAATACGTTAAACATCTGCAACACATCACAAACACATCAAAAAGACCAAGACTTGCTCAAAAACAAGTAAAACATACAGCCAAAGAGCATCAAATGTGCCATAATTTCATGGCACATCAACACCCCCAACTTAAAGTCTTTGATTATCCTCGAGCAAGTCACACAACACAATGACTCAATCTACCACTTAGATATCGCATAGTAATGATGTATACATTGGTTTTGACTCTGAACTCCTGGCATGCACGTTTTTCTTCCAAGGACCACCCAATTTTTCTACTTTAAACCATATACACAACCCGAGAACGCTATGACTAACAATGAAGCTTCAATGCATGACATAACATTATCGAACATATTATGATGCACACAAATGCTACTTTAGGCGGTCACTTTATTTCGCTCAATTCTCATCCTTATGCCCTCACATAGACCAAAGAATATCCCAACACACATATATACAACAAGAATAAGATGAAGACGAAAGAGAATATAAAAACACTCACACTCATGAAGAAATTCATATCTACACATGCAAATACCATAGGCTTGCCCTTATTTTCTATGTCTTCATCCTAGGCTCATTCGGTTGTGATCATATTAAGACTTGTTTTGGCTTGTAATGTAGGCTTAGGGACGGGTAGGATAGTTTTTGGATATTAGTAACTCACCCTCCTTGAACACTACAACTTCTCTTCACCTTAATTCACCTCTTTTATGATTTTCAACCCCTTTATTTTCTTTCAATTTTTTGACCTCGATGTGGTTTTATTCCTAACCAACTTACAAATCTTTTTGGGTTACAATTTTCTGATTTTTTTTTCTTTTTGCAATATATATATATATATATATATATATATATATATATATATATATATATATATATATATATATATATATATATATTTGCAACTACCACATCGAATCTCCACTAGAAACCTCCACCACCACCCCCAAGTTATGTTTTTAACATCTACTCTACATTTAATCCACCCCCAACTTAGGCATTTTGCCTCATCTATCTAGTAGCATCAAGGAGGGAACGAGTGCGAAGATGGATTAATTGCACAAAGGGTAAGGTTTCATAATTGGCTAGCCAAGAAAAAAGGTCAAAAGGCTCAAAAAGGGAAACTAAGGATATTTGCAATTTTGGTGAGGCTTATTTAGGCAAAGTGACTATTTACACAAAGAAATCCTAAGATCATCTCACAAGAAACTAACTTTCGAATTTCGAACAAGACCAACCGGGCAAGTTTTAGATTATATATGTATAAACAGAACCAACTAGCAACTCACACACACATTGGCATAAGGACAATTATGTTTACACTTGTGACTGCCTAAGTAGTCATTCATCACACACAAGACAAGACAAGGGTTAGGACTACCTGAGGCACACTATGTGCGATTCTCCTCCTGTTGTGCCCCCACCGCGTCAGTATCAGTGGGTGGTGGATCAATCATGCTGCTGGGAGGCTCGATCTAAGTCTGCGAAAGTGGGTCTGCTGGTGGAATAGTCGTCCGGCCTTCTCTGGTACCTTAATGTTAGGTACTGTCTGCTCAACAGGGGGATCCAAACAGCTCGATGCCCCTGTGTAGTGGAAATCAACCATAGATAGTCGTGTGGCATGCCTTAGCTGGCGCTCATCTAACTCTACTGGGTTGACCCCTTCATTATCTGCCCATGATCTCGGCCTCTTGCCTCTATCTTGGGCTGAGGGATCTTCCTTTGAAAGTCGCACCACAGGCACCAAAAATGCCAAATCAATCGGCATTAATGATTAAGGGTGGTTTTCAAACACTCCCCCCTCCTTCACCTGAATCGCAAAGACATCGTGCTTCAACTGAGTAATATCTTTCTTCAGTGCTTTCAAGTCTACTGCAGATGATACCTTCTCCAACTCAAGTACTCGCCTCTCAATACCATAAATTATGGAGTTAATTTTATGGTGTGATTAGGTGAGGGACTCCTGTAGCGGCTCCATCTCTTTCCGAACTGCCCGTGCTATAACCTCCTCTAACTCCCCTAATAGGCTAGTGATATGTCGATCGGCTCTGTATGCCTTTACATATGAGTCATGGAAGTTCTGTCTATTAAATGGAATCATTATACCTCTAAAAAATGATGTAGATGTGGAGGTGACGCTGGTAGCACGTGGGGCAGTCGTGGGGATCGGCTCAGTAGCAACCTCAGGGGCTACGGACGAGGTGGGGCCCGACGATGACTCGTGGTCTGATGACCCTCTGGGGTCTCCTCTAATGTCGTACCCACAACCTCATTCTGGTCAGACTCATATCGTACAAATTTTGGGGCTGCCACACCGCCTCAGGCTGCTGCCAACTTATCCTTAATCTCTGTATCTTGGCTCTTTAGCAAACTGTAGATGTGTTTTGCCTCATACTTATGGTCCCAGTATGGAAACTTCTGGATGTCAGCCTTCAGACAAAGGGCCGTAATCAAGCACGGGAAGACCAAAGAAAGGCCAGGCTGAGTTGCCCGCATTCAAACCTCATCGGCTATCAATTTCCCTATATCAATTGCATACCAGGACATGATGGAGGCCACTAGAATCACATGGCTTATAGTGAGCTGATTATCTGTCTGAGTTGGGTGTATTCTGTGCATCAGGACACTCCACCAGAATTGTGCCATTACTGAAGGTGTTTTTTTTTTATCAATGCACTAGACTTGGTGCGCCAAACTGGAGTCCCTCTAGCAATCACCGAGGCAACCCACGGTAACTCATCAGTGTTTATCGGCGGTTCATAGTTGTCCCCAAAATAGAATCGGTTGATGGCCTTGTTGGCAAAGTTAATCCTTACATCTCTAATAGTCACCTTTTGGAGGTGTATAATTGTCTTTGCTTGTTGGACTGGCTTGTACATGTTGTTGATCTCCGCCACATAGTTGGTGTAAAACTCTCTCACAATAGAGAGTACATATGTGCCGGGTGTTTGGCTAAGGAATCCCCATCCATGGTGATCGATAATAGCTTGTATGTTTGGGAAATGTTCCAACACTTCAAACTGATCCGCCTCTCCTCATATATGTTCCGGCGGAAACCTTGTCCTCCTTTCTTTGGCTCCAGCCCTTTATCATATATTTCGTTCGAGCCTTGGACCAAGAACCTAACGCCTCTTCGGCATCAGACTCCTCTGGCACATTAGTCGCCTCCTCCCGACTAGACAGATCAGGAGAGCTTGATGAGTTCTCCCCATCACTGCTGGACCCCTTATCAAATTGGGGGTTTGCCGGAGTTTGGGCTGCTCTTTGCTGCCTAATGTTTCGTGTGACAGGAGCCTGATCTTCATCACTCACATGGTCCTGATCATGTAGCCTAATTCTGACTTGGGTCCGACCTCGCTCTCGACCCTGTCTTGTGGCTTGGGCATGACCTCTTGTGACAGCAATACCTTTGGACTACATATTAGTATCTATAATAATGAACAAGTAGACAAGGATGATAATATACAAACATAAATAATTTTTTTTATATATACTGTTATATCCCGTGTTTTCGCACATTTGGAAAATTAGAAATAATCTTGACTTTTAAGAAGTAAGGCCATAATTGATTCTAATTAACACATGAGTTGTTTATGAAAGAATATTAATGTGGAAGAGTCGGGGAAGCCCAAGGGAAAAGTTGGAGTTTCGGGAATTACAAAATAAGATCCGCAACCAATTGGGCTCAAAATAATTAATGGAATGGAGGCCCATATTAAGGGGCATGGCCGGCCAAGCTTTGGCCCATGATCCACATGAATTAGTCATGTGCTTGGTCATGTGACAAGTTAATAAAGGGACCATATTATATTAGTTGTCATTTATTAGAAGTTTCAAGAGAAAGAAGAAAAAAACCAAGAGCAAGACAAGGAACCCATTTCGGGTTTGGCCATAGAAAATTTACCATCAAAAATCTTGCTTCAAAAATTAATTTCTTGTTGAATTCCTACTAATTCAAGGTCCCTTTGCAACGTGGTGTAGTTGTTTTGGAGGAAGGAGCCATTGGTTCATCAATTTGATCATATACCCAAGTGAAGAAGACTAGAGAAAAAGGTAAGGATTCATTCCTTTTTATTGTGTTATGAAGTCTTGTTTGTGTTGTAATATGTAGAAATGAGTTGAAAGTATAGAAATATGGAAGATTTCAAAGTGGTTTTGGGATATAGTGTCTAGCCGTGTATGCCTATTGTTGTATATATATGGTGAGTTAAAATTATGTTGTATTCTAGTTATGTTTATGGTGGAATTCACATTGGAAAGGAAAGTTGAATAAATTTGGTGGAAGTTGGAATATAGAAGTTGGCCGTGTGGTATGGTGTTGGGAAGATGGCAATGAATTAATTTATTTGGTGTGTTAGTTGAGTTGTAGGAATCCTTGCTCGTAAATGAAGATAAAATGACGTAAGTTTGTATTGAAACGGAATGTAGAAACTTATGTCGGTTAGTACAATTTTATGACATTATGAAAAACGAAGTTGTTAGGTTGCAAATTATGATAATCATGGATAGATTTGGAAGATGGAATCATGTTATGAATATGTATGCCAAAGATTAGAAGTTTTGAATGAATTATGACCTTAGCGGAAAGTTGTATATTATGTATATCGTATGAATAGTTTGAATAAATGATATGAAATGCTTCTAAACTATATGGTGATGATCTTGATTAATGATAAATATGAAAACATTGAACTTGGGTTGGAAGTGTGAAGTCGGAATGGAAGTTATCGTAGTATGTCGCAAGGTAGAACTAGTTAGGTTATATTATGTTATATTGTGAGCGTTGTTGTTGTTGGTATTGTTATTGGGTTGTTGTTGATTGTTTTGGGCCGAGTTGAATTCTCGGGGGTGCTATATGTATAGGGGAGGTGCTGCCGAAATTTCGGTAGACAAATGTGAACTTAAGTGAATTCGTAGAATCCATAATTTACAATTGGTAAATGTGACCATTTGCAGATTTCTGACGAAACGGGAACTGAGTTTGGAAAGGTATAAAAATCTCAAAAGGTATGTAAAGCTATCCCGATTCTTCTCTTGGCATGTCCTAGATGTACTAGGCTTGGATTTACGCCTCGGGGATTATTCTGTTCATCGGAATCCGCTATTGAAATTGTCGCATTTTCATTCAATGGAATTGAACACCTTAAGAGTCCTTTTTGGAGAATTATGCATATTTTCCCCAAATGGTCTAGAAAACTACGGAATGCCCTAGAGTCTTTCTAGGTGACCTCATAAGCATAAAAAAGCGTAATTTGAGCCCACCGCCTTGCTTGTCCCGAGGTGGGCCCACTATTCCCGGTTTTACCCTTATTGTACTTAAGGCTTGTTTTCGAGCAGTTTTTGAAAGAAATGTCCTAACTACTCTTTTAATTACTAAACAAAAACTGTTTTAAATATTCCATTAAGTCTTATAAATTGTTTTGGCACCCGGAACGATTTCAGAAAGATTATGCTTCTGTAATTCTTTATGACATCCGAACCCCACGTATTATAACTCCGTCTGACTTCATTGGATTTGTTTGTCATTAATATGCCTCATCGAGTCTCTGAAAATATTTATGATATTTTAACTGCATTTAGTTTCTCACTACTCTATTCGTGGATGCCCCAATGTTTCCCACACTGAGCCCGGGCCAGGATATGTTGTCAAGCGTAATCCCCTGCATTGTTCGCCGTGCCTCGATGTGAGGGGGCAGGTATACGCGTACATGGGTTTGTGGAGTATGCTGTGCCATGTACGTTTGTTCTGATATGATTTACTATGGCCATCTGATATGACATATTATGTTACGGGGTTATGCCCCTATTCTGATTCTTCTGTGTTGTGGCACCAGCGTCGGGAGGGTGGCCACGTTCTGTCTGCCGAGTCCCTTGGCAGGGGCCGGATTTGATATGACATACGTTCTGTACACACTCTGCATGTTTTGGAAATATGTATCTGATACTTTGGATTTTCCGTTTACTTCTGTATGTTCTGCACCTGTTATGATTTTGATTCTGTAACTCAGGCTTTACATATTCAGTACATATTTCGTACTGACCCCCTTTCCTCAGGGGCTGCGTTTTCATGCCGCGCAGGTACCGACGACAGGTTTGCTGATCCGTCCGCTTAGGATCTCATTCTACTATTTTTGGAGCGCTCTTTTATTCAGAGCCATCTTTTGGTATAGTCTGTCACTTCTATATATGTATATTCTCGTTCATGGGTACGGCGGGGCCCTGTCCCGTCATATGATTCTGTCGGTCTGTTTAGAGGTCTGTGGACATGTTTGTGGGTTGGGGTCTTTCTGTACAGATATGTGTATGTGTTGTGTTTGGGCGATCGCATTCGCCGCGGCGGTCGGTCCGCATATATTTAGATGTTACTCTGTTGGCCCTGTGTGGCCTTGGTTGGTATTTTCTGCGTGCAGGGTATGTGGGATAGTCCGTAAAACAAAGGAAACTCTGCCGAAATATTTCTGGAAATTATCTAAATTGGAAATAAAGCCTTGTCGGCTTCTGCTTTATACTAGGATGCGTTTGATACAATTTGAGATAGCATTGGGTAGATGCGTTCGGGTGCCCAGATCGGGCACTAGTCACGGCCTACGGGGTTGGGTCGTGACAAAAGTGGTATCAGAGCGGTTCGTCCTCGGAATGTCTACAGACCGTGTCTAGTAGAGTCTTGTTTATCGGTGTGTTGTGCACCATACCTATAAACAGGAGGCTACAGGGCATTTAGGATACTACCCTTCTTTCTGTCTTAGATCGTGCGATAGAGCTGTGTTATCAGGATGATTCCTCCCTAACGAATTGTTACATTTGCAGTTATGCCTCCAAAAAAGGCGACAGCGGCCCAAAAGGCCAAGGCAGCAGCTGTTGGAGAGACTAGTCGGGCCCAGAGGGTTACCAGGGCCCATGCTCATATTGCTCCTGATATTTTGCCCCCGGCAGAGGGCTCTTCCACACCGCCACACGTAGAGGAGATTGGAGCAGCAGCAGCTACAGGTCGGGGGGCGGCTCCACCGCCAGCTCCCGAGATTCCAGTACCTGAGCCTCCAGCTCCACGGCCAGGGACTGAGGATCAGACTATGAGAGAGGCAGTCCAGCTATTGACCAGACTTGTGGCGGGACAGGTTCAGGGGCACGGATTGGGAGGTGACCGAGCATATAGGCGTGACAGTTCGAGAGCTCGTGAGTTCTTGACTTGTGGCCCTCCAGAGTTCTTCGGGACAAAGCCCGAGGAGGATCCTGAGGAGTTTATCAGGAAGATGCGGCGCACCTTACATTTTATTAATGCTTCAGCGACGGAGTCATTCACATTGGCTTCGTACCGGTTGTATGATGTAGCAGCAAATTGGTACGAGTCATGGGAGTTATCCAGAGGCGACGGCGCTCCCCCAGCAGTTTGGGATGATTTTTCTCAGGCTTTTCTTAGTCATTTTCTGCCCCCGGAGCTACGGCGGGCCAAGGCTGACAGATTCTTATTGCTGAGACAGAGGGGTCGCAGTGTTCGAGAGTACAGTATGGAGTTCGACTCATTGGCCCGATACGCACCTGCTGTGGTAGCTACTATGGCTGACAGGATGCACATGTATATTATGGGGCTGGACCGTTATTTTGTCGACAGCTGTTTGGTATTAGCTGCTCAGCCCGACATGGATATTGCTCGGATTCAGGCCCACGCCCAGGGCATGGAGGACCGGCATAGGGAGCGTCAGCCTGATAGGGGCCAGGATCGGAGACAGCCCAAGAGGGCCAGATCTTCTGGGTATTCTGGAGATTTTCGGGGCAGGCAGCCTCAGCAGCCTCAGCAGCCGCAGCAGCCTAGCAGACATCCATCCCAGCCGGCACAGAGCGCACCTCCACAGCCTACAGGTCGCAGATTTGATAGCCCAGGTTATTCAGGAGCAGGTCAGAGCTCCAGGGCTTCAGGTTCGCGGACAGACAGGGGTTCTGGTCAGACGAGGCCACCTAGGCCTCAGTGTTCTTACTGTGGCAGATACCATCCTGGGGAGTGCTACAGAGCCACCGGTGCATGTTTTTCTTGTGGCCGCCAGGGCCATTCTGTGAGAGATTGCCCGTATAAGGGTAGTTCGGGTGGTGCAGCGCAGCCTACCGGATCAGCCGCCGGGTCTTCATCTTCATCAGTGGCTATGCGCCCTACGGGGCCGGGTACTTCAGCACCAGCGGGTCGCGGCAGAGGCCGTGGTGGAGCTTCTAGTACTAGCGGTCCTTCGAACCGCATCTATGCTCTGTCCAGCCGCCAGGATCAGGAGGCATCGCCTAATGTCGTTACAGGTACATTATTGGTTTTCTCTCGGTCTGTGTATGCATTGATTGATCCAGGTTCGACTTTGTCATATATTTCGCCTCTGGTTGCTTGTAAAATTGGTATAACATCTGAACCTATAGAGCCGTTTGAGGTAGCCACACCGATTGGGGACTTTATTGTAGCAAAACAGGTATATAAGAACTGTTCTGTAATTGTATGTGGCCGTGACACTAAGGCAGATCTGGTGGAGTTAGATATGGTCGAGTTCGATGTTATTATGGGAATGGACTGGCTAGCCTCCTGTTATGCTAATGTTGACTGCCAAAATAAGGTAGTTCGTTTCCAGTTTCCCGGGGAGCCAGTTATAGAATGGGCGGGTAATACAGCATCGCCGAAAGGTAAGTTTATTTCATACCTTAAGGCGAAGAAAATGATCAGAAAGGGTTATTTTTATCATCTGGTTCGGGTACAAGACTTGACAGCGGAAACGCCGACTCTTCAGTCAGTTCCCGTGGTTAATGAATTTCCGGATGTATTCCCAGATGAGCTTCTAGGCCTTCCTCCGGAGCGGGAGATAGATTTTACTATTGATTTGCTTCCAGATACTCAGCCGATATCTATTCCCCCGTACAGAATGGCACCGGCAGAATTGAAAGAACTGAAAGAGCAGTTGAAGGATCTGTTAGAAAAAGGCTTTATCAAGCCCAGTACTTCGCCTTGGGGAGCCCCGGTATTATTTGTGCGTAAGAAAGATGGGTCGTTGCGTATGTGTATTGATTATCGACAGCTGAATAAGGTAACCATAAAGAATAAATACCCCCTCCCCAGAATTGACGATTTGTTTGATCAGTTGCAGGGCGCCAAGTATTTTTCGAAGATAGATCTTCGGTCTGGCTATCATCAGGTACGGGTACGGGAGGCCGATATTCCTAAGACAGCATTCCGGACCAGATATGGGCATTATGAATTCAAAGTTATGTCTTTTGGGCTGACTAATGCTCCTGCGGTATTCATGGATTTAATGAACCGGGTATTCGGGCCATTCTTAGACATGTTCGTAATTGTATTTATCGATGATATCCTGGTTTATTCTCGGTCCGAGGCAGAGCACGCAGATCATCTGAGAGCGGTGTTAGGGTACTTCGGCATCAGAAATTATATGCAAAATTTTCTAAATGTGAATTCTGGCTGGCTTCAGTGGCATTCCTGGGGCATATTATTGCAGCTGATGGTGTCCGGGTGGATACACAGAAGATTGATGCCGTGAAAAATTGGCCCAGACCCACGACGCCCACAGAGGTACGTAGTTTCCTGGGGTTAGCAGGCTATTACAGAAGATTTGTGGAAAAGTTTGCTTCGATTTCAGCGCCTTTGACAAGGCTAACTCAGAAGGGAGCCAAGTTCCAGTGGACTGATGCTTGTGAACGAAACTTCCAGTTGCTGAAAGAGAAGCTGACTACAGCCCCAGTTCTGACTCTTCCAGAGGGACCCGATGGATATGTTATTTATTGTGACGCTTCTGGCGTGGGATTGGGCTGTGTATTGATGCAGCACGGTAGAGTTATAGCTTATGCTTCTCGGCAATTGAAAAAGCATGAAAAGAAATATCCTACTCACGATCTGGAGCTTGCAGCGGTGATCCATGCCCTGAAGATATGGAGACATTATTTATATGGCGTTCATGTTGATATCTATACAGATCATAAGAGTCTCCAGTATATTTTCACACAGAAAGAGCTTAATTTGCGGCAACGGAGGTGGCTGGAGCTCCTGAAAGACTATGATGTGGATATTCTGTATCATCCGGGCAAGGCTAATGTTGTTGCAGATGCGCTTAGCCGGAAATCTATGGGCAGCTTGGTAGATTTACAGCCAGACAGGAGAGAGATAGTACGTGACATTCATCAGTTGTCTAATCTTGGGGTTCGTCTGGCCGATTCTGGAGGTACACGGATTTCTGTCCGAGGGGTTTCTGAATCATCTATTAAGGAAGATATCAAGCGGCATCAATATGAAGATCCTGTTTTGGCACGATACAGAGACACAGCCTATGATAAGGAGAAGACTCCGTTCGAGTTCACTCCGGACGGGACTTTATTATTTAGGGGCAGGTTGTGTGTACCTGATATTGCAGGCCTTCGGCAGCAGGTTATGAGCGAGGCACATTATGCTCGCTATTCGGTCCATCCTGGGTCTACGAAGATGTACCATGATCTTAGATGCCTATACTGGTGGGATGGCATGAAACGGGATATCGCAGAGTTCATCGCCCAGTGTCCAAATTGTCAGCAGGTTAAAATTGAACATCAGAAACCGGGTGGACTGTTGCAAGAAATGGAAATTCCGACGTGGAAGTGGGAGATCATTAATATGGACTTCATTACCAGTTTGCCTCGCACTCCACGGAAGTATGATTCCATCTGGGTTATTGTTGATAGGCTGACTAAATCAGCCCATTTTCTCCCTGTCAGAACTACTTATTCCGCCGAGGATTATGCCAGGCTTTATATTAAAGAAATAGTGAAGCTTCATGGAGTTCCTATATCTATTATCACTGACAGAGGTGCTCAGTTCACGGCGAACTTCTGGAGACCTTTTCAGGAAGGATTAGGGACTCAGCTGAGCCTGAGCACAACTTTCCATCCTCAGAGTGACGGACAGGCCGAGCGCACTCTCCAGACACTTGAAGATATGTTGCGGGCCTGTGTTATCGATTTCAGAGGTAGCTGGGAGGATCACTTGCCATTGATTGAATTTGCTTATAATAACAGCTACCATTCCAGCATCCAGATGGCTCCGTACGAGGCTCTGTATGGCAGGAAATGCAGGTCGCCTATTGGCTGGTTTGATTTTGGCGAGACAGAATTAATCGGCCCAGATATGATCCAGCAGGCCGTTGATAAGGTGAAACTTATTCGGGAGCGACTATTGGCAGCCCAGAGTCGACAGAAATCATACGCTGACAAACGGCGTCGTCCTTTGGAATTCCAGGTTGGTGATTGGGTATTCCTGAAGGTATCGCCTATGAAAGGCGTGATGCGGTTTGGCAGAAAGGGGAAGCTCAGTCCGCGTTATATTGAGCCTTATCTGATTGTGCGGAAAGTTGGAAATGTCGCCTATGAGTTAGATCTGCCATCTGATTTGGAAGCGGTACATCCGGTATTCCATGTGTCTATGCTCCGCAAATGCATTGGTGACCCTTCCAGAATATTTCCTACGGATGACATTCAGGTGACGGAGCAGTTATCATACGAGGAGTAGCCCATAGCCATTTTGGACCGCCAGGTAAGGAAGCTCCGGAACAAGGATGTAGCTTCTGTCAAGGTGCTGTGGCAAAACAATAATAGGGAGGAAATGACCTGGGAGGCCGAAGAGGAGATGAAGAAGAAATATCCTCATTTGTTCTCTATGCCCACAGGTAATCTCGAATCTTTGCTTAATTTCATTTCGATAATGAATGTGTACTAATTGTGCTGTCTATAAACAGAAACTCCCCCCAAACCATTTCAAACCCTATAAGATTAATTTAACATTCGGGGACGAATGTTCTAAAGGGGGGGAGGATGTTATATCCCGTGTTTTCGCACATTTGGAAAATTAGAAATAATCTTGACTTTTAAGAAGTAAGGCCATAATTGATTCTAATTAACACATGAGTTATTTATGAAAGAATATTAATGTGGAAGAGTCGGGGAAGCCCAAGGGAAAGTTGGAGTTTCGGGAATTATTTTCGGGAATTACAAAATAAGATCCGCAACCAATTGGGCTCAAAAAAATTAATGGAATGGAGGCCCAAATTAAGGGGCATGGCCGGCCAAGCTTTGGCCCATGATCCACATGAATTAGTCATGTGCTTGGTCATGTGACAAGTTAATAAAGGGACCATATTATATTAGTTGTCATTTATTAGAAGTTTCAAGAGAAAGAAGAAAAAAACCAAGAGCAAGACAAGGAACCCATTTCGGGTTTGGCCATAGAAAATTTACCATCAAAAATCTTGCTTCAAAAATTAATTTCTTGTTGAATTCCTACTAATTCAAGGTCCCTTTGCAACGTGGTGTAGTTGTTTTGGAGGAAGGAGCCATTGGTTCATCAATTTGATCATATACCCAAGTGAAGAAGACTAGAGAAAAAGGTAAGGATTCATTCCTTTTTATTGTGTTATGAAGTCTTGTTTGTGTTGTAATATGTAGAAATGAGTTGAAAGTATAGAAATATGGAAGATTTCAAAGTGGTTTTGGGATATAGTGTCTAGCCGTGTATGCCTATTGTTGTATATATATGGTGAGTTAAAATTATGTTGTATTCTAGTTATGTTTATGGTGGAATTCACATTGGAAAGGAAAGTTGAATAAATTTGGTGGAAGTTGGAATATAGAAGTTGGCCGTGTGGTATGGTGTTGGGAAGATGGCAATGAATTAATTTATTTGGTGTGTTAGTTGAGTTGTAGGAATCCTTGCTCGTAAATGAAGATAAAATGACGTAAGTTTGTATTGAAACGGAATGTAGAAACTTATGTCGGTTAGTACAATTTTATGACATTATGAAAAACGAAGTTGTTAGGTTGCAAATTATGATAATCATGGATAGATTTGGAAGATGGAATCATGTTATGAATATGTATGCCAAAGATTAGAAGTTTTGAATGAATTATGACCTTAGCGGAAAGTTGTATATTATGTATATCGTATGAATAGTTTGAATAAATGATATGAAATGCTTCTAAACTATATGGTGATGATCTTGATTAATGATAAATATGAAAACATTGAACTTGGGTTGGAAGTGTGAAGTCGGAATGGAAGTTATCGTAGTATGTCGCAAGGTAGAACTAGTTAGGTTATATTATGTTATATTGTGAGCGTTGTTGTTGTTGGTATTGTTATTGGGTTGTTGTTGATTGTTTTGGGCCGAGTTGAATTCTCGGGGGTGCTATATGTATAGGGGAGGTGCTGCCGAAATTTCGGTAGACAAATGTGAACTTAAGTGAATTCGTAGAATCCATAATTTACAATTGGTAAATGTGACCATTTGCAGATTTCTGACGAAACGGGAACTGAGTTTGGAAAGGTATAAAAATCTCAAAAGGTATGTAAAGCTATCCCGATTCTTCTCTTGGCATGTCCTAGATGTACTAGGCTTGGATTTACGCCTCGGGGATTATTCTGTTCATCGGAATCCGCTATTGAAATTGTCGCATTTTCATTCAATGGAATTGAACACCTTAAGAGTCCTTTTTGGAGAATTATGCATATTTTCCCCAAATGGTCTAGAAAACTACGGAATGCCCTAGAGTCTTTCTAGGTGACCTCATAAGCATAAAAATGCGTAATTTGAGCCCACCGCCTTGCTTGTCCCGAGGTGGGCCCACTATTCCCGGTTTTACCCTTATTGTACTTAAGGCTTGTTTTCGAGCAGTTTTTGAAAGAAATGTCCTAACTACTCTTTTAATTACTAAACAAAAACTGTTTTAAATATTCCATTAAGTCTTATAAATTGTTTTGGCACCCGGAACGATTTCAGAAAGATTATGCTTCTGTAATTCTTTATGACATCCGAACCCCACGTATTATAACTCCGTCTGACTTCATTGGATTTGTTTGTCATTAATATGCCTCATCGAGTCTCTGAAAATATTTATGATATTTTAACTGCATTTAGTTTCTCACTACTCTATTCGTGGATGCCCCAATGTTTCCCACACTGAGCCCGGGCCAGGATATGTTGTCAAGCGTAATCCCCTGCATTGTTCGCCGTGCCTCGATGTGAGGGGGCAGGTATACGCGTACATGGGTTTGTGGAGTATGTTGTGCCATGTACGTTTGTTCTGATATGATTTACTATGGCCATCTGATATGACATATTATGTTACGGGGTTATGCCCCTATTCTGATTCTTCTGTGTTGTGGCACCAGCGTCGGGAGGGTGGCCACGTTCTGTCTGCCGAGTCCCTTGGCAGGGGCCGGATTTGATATGACATATGTTCTGTACACACTCTGCATGTTTTGGAAATATGTATCTGATACTTTGGATTTTCCGTTTACTTCTGTATGTTCTGCACCTGTTATGATTTTGATTCTGTAACTCAGGCTTTACATATTCAGTACATATTTCGTACTGACCCCCTTTCCTCGGGGGCTGCGTTTTCATGCCGCGCAGGTACCGACGACAGGTTTGCTGATCCGTCCGCTTAAGATCTCATTCTGCTATTTTTGGAGCGCTCTTTTATTCAGAGCCATCTTTTGGTATAGTCTGTCACTTCTATATATGTATATTCTCGTTCATGGGTACGGCGGGGCCCTGTCCCGTCATATGATTCTGTCGGTCTGTTTAGAGGTCTGTGGACATGTTTGTGGGTTGGGGTCTTTCTGTACAGATATGTGTATGTGTTGTGTTTGGGCGATCCCATTCGCCGCGGCGGCCGGTCCGCATATATTTAGATGTTACTCTGTTGGCCCTGTGTAGCCTTTGTTGGTATTTTCTGCGTGCAGGGTATGTGGGATAGTCCGTAAAATAAAGGAAACTCTGCCGAAATTTTTCTGGAAATTATCTAAATTGGAAATAAAGCCTTGTCGGCTTCTGCTTTATACTAGGATGCGTTTGATACAATTTGAGATAGCATTGGGTAGATGCGTTCGGGTGCCCAGATCGGGCACTAGTCACGGCCTACGGGGTTGGGTCGTGACATATACGGGCCGTGAAAAACATACGGTCTGTAAAGGAGACCGTAGATAGGTGACAGAATGGCATGCTGGTTCATGGAGATTCTACGGTGGAGTTCTATGGTCCATATAAATTATACGGTCAGTAAAACTCCTCGTAGATTTGGGATATCAATTTTTGAGAACTCAAGCAACTGTTTTATGACATAAGTTATGGTCCGTAAAATTTCTATGTTCCATAGGTCATGTCGTAAAATAGGAACAGAGAGACTCAATGCATTTGGTATATATACGACACAGATTTACGGTTCGTAGAAGTTCTACAGTCCGTAAATCTGTCCGTATATATACTTTCTCTATAATCAGTTACCCAGACTTCCCCGTGACCCATATGCATTCAAGACTTATTTTTTTATACATGGAACCCTATTATTTTTCTCGTATCATGTTGGGGTTACTCAGACTTCACCCCAATCTACTCTTTTTCTCATTCAAGCATTTTATCGAACAGTTGGTGGGCATAACGAATTGTTATATAAATTAATACATATACACTCGAAATGCCCACGGACCCAATGGGGGTTTCGAATGCTCATTTCCCATGAGTCCATTGCTCAGCACAACACAACCAAATCCCCGCCCTATCTAATTTCAAGCTTCTATACCCTATACAGTAAGAATTCAAGAAATCACACATTAAGGTCATTGAGGAAATCACACATGAGATCATAACTAGAGTATGAGAGCATCAACAAACCTGATAGAGACGCAGATGATCAATTAAACTTGACGAGTATTAGTAAGAAAAAGGACGAGTTTTGTTTCTTGCTTCAACTGTTTCAGGTGAGAAAGGTTTGTTTCTTGGTTATAGTGGTGAGGGGTTATGATTATGTGTGGGAGATGAATTAGCAATGCAAGATTGTGGGGATTTGAAAGGGGAGTGATTTTAGGAGGGATGTGCAGAATTTGAGTTGGAAGAGGAGAGAACCGGATTATGTTTTGATTTGAAGTTGAAGCAAAGAAACTGCATATGTTTTTATTTAATACCCTATCCGCCTTTTTCTTTTAAACTTACCTGGCCTTTGACGCTATCAATCTACGCTCGTAAAAATTACATGGGGCGTATATCTGTCCTTAGATCTGCGACGGTGAATTGATCTGACGATCCTTGGTTTACGCTTCTTTTCATGGTCTGTATAAATTACACGGTCCGTATGTTATGGCGTAAATCAAGGACAGAAAGATCTTTTACCTGACTCATGTTCTACGCTTCCATCTACGAACTGTATAATTTATACGGACTGTGGATTCTGGCGTATATCATTAATAGAGAACCACTTTTTTCTTCTTCAATCTACACTTTCATCAATAGACCATATAATTTATATGGACCGTAGATTCTAGCGTAGATCATCTCCAGTTTCTACCCTTTGCATCCTGCACCAAAACAAATATTACCCTATATGCTTCAAACGATAAAAAAAATAAACATTACACTTGGGTTGCCTCCCAAGAAGCGCTTGAGTTAACGTCGCGGCACGACGGTGGCAACCACTCACTCTTTATCAGCGAACACCAGGTCAGCATTCGTTCCGAGGTGTTTTAACTGGTATCAGTCAACAATTCTATCTCCCGAAACCATCTCGTGATAGTGCTTCACCCTCTGCCCATTAACCTTAAATGTCCGAGTTCCATCTTCGGACTTCAACTCAATCACCCCATGGGGTGAAACACCTACCACCTCAAACGGACCAAACCACCTTGACTTTAGCTTGTCCGGTAGCAACTTGAACCGAGAGTTGAACAACAATACAGGATTACCTTTGTAAAATTCTCGCTTCAGGATTTTCTTGTCATGATATTGCTTCATCCTCTCTTTATACAGTGTTGCACTCTCATATGCCTAGTGCCGAAACTCATCCATCTCATTGAGTTGAAACAACTTGAGCTTGGTCGCCTCTTCCCAATCCATATTCAGCTTTTTCAAAGCCCACATGTCCTTGTGTTCAAGTTCAACCGGCAAGTGACAAGCTTTTCCGAGCACGAGCTTGAAGGGTGAAGTCCCAATCGGAGTCTTGAAGGCAGTTCGGTATGCCCATAGAGCATCATCGAGCTTGCGGACCGAATCAGTCCTATTTGCATTCACCGTTTTAGCTAGAATACTCTTGATCTACTGATTGGATACTTCCACTTGCCCACTTGTCTGAGGATGATAAGGTGTTGCCATCCTATGTTTTACGCCATATTTCTCCATCAATCCCGCGAAAGCTCTATTGCAAAAGTGGGAACCACCATCACTGATAATAGCCCTCCAGGTACCAAAACGAGTAAATATGTTCTTCTTGAAGAACCCCATGACACTCTTGGTCTCTTTGTTAAGTAAAACAACCGCTTCTACCCATTTCGACACGTAGTCCACAGCAACCAAGATATATTTCATGCCATTTGAACTCACAAAGGGTCCCATAAAGTCAATCCCCCAGACATCGAACACTCCTACCTGCATCACAAAATTCATAGGCATCTCTTGTCTTCTGCGTATATTCCCTTGCCTCTGACATTGATCACAACACCGCACCAATAGCTTTGCATCATGAAAGATTCCGACCAGTAATAACCGCATTCAAGAACCTTAGCTGCAGTCCGGTTGCTACTATGATGACTCCCAATAGGAGATTCATGGCACGCCTTTAGAATCGCCATCAATTCACTTTCTGGAATGCAACGCCGAATGATGTTGTCAGTACATGTTTGGAACAAATAAGGCTCGTCCTAATAGTATTGCCGAGAATCCCATAAGAACTTCTTCTTTTGGTAAGATTTGATATCTTCTGGAACTATGCATGTCACCAAATAATTAGCAATGTAAGCATACCACGGCACCACTTCCATTGATACAGCCAACACCCTCTCATCTGGAAATGCATCATCTATATCTAGCTCATCAGAAGGTCTCCTAACTTCTTCAAGCCAAGAGAGATGTTCTGCAACCTTATTTTCAGTGCCCTTGCGGTACTTCACCTCAAAGTCAAACTCTTGTAGCAATAGCACCCATCAGATCAGTCGTGGCTTTGCTTCCTTCATCGCCATAAGGTGTTATATCCCGTATTTTCGAACGTCGGATTATTTGTAAGCTGAGGTGGGGCCCACACGTCAAGATTTTTTTTTGGAACATGTGACAAGTTATATGAATCGCATATGTAAAGTTAAACACAACTCGTGAAGGGCCCTTGGGCCAAATCAAAGTGGAAGCCCTCCAAACGAATATTTTTAAGAAAACGTTTTCGGGTGACTTGACATCGAGGGACAAAAATGGTATTATAAGTTTGGAATTTGGAAAAATACCAAGAAATAGAAATTGTAGATAATTGAGTTAGCTTTCCAACCATAGGTCGTGGGTTCCCAGGTGACGTCGGTACAAGGAGATATGGACGTTTTAAGGTCGAAAGGTCAGTGGGCTAGGCCCAACTCGGGACCAACCGGGTTAGGCCCAAAAAAAAATGATGAGAAAATCAAGCCCAATAGAGAGGGGTGGCCGGCCACAACATGGCCAAGGCCCAACCCATGGTTTTTAATTAAATTCCCATGTGCTAAATAAGATAAAAAGGGTTATATATTCATCATTTATCCAAAGAAGCTTCAAGAAGTCAAATAAGGAGAAAAACAAAATACCAAGAGCCATAGTTGAAGGCCATTCGGCCATGAGCTCTCAAAAATCACCCTCAAAATCTTGCTTCAAAAATTATTGTCTTGTGATAATCCTACTAATTTAAGGACCCTCTACAACGTGGTGCAGTTATTTCGGAAGGTAGAGCTCTTATTGCATCCATTTAACAAGTGGGTTTAGTGAAGAAGTTTGGAAGAAAAAGGTAAGATTTTGCTCCTTTTACTTTGGAATATATGTATATCTGTTGTAGTATGTAGAAATGAGTAGAATTTATGAAAATATGGAAGTTTGCAAAGTGGGTGTGTTTATATGAAGGTGGCCGTGTGTGTGTGTTAATGTATAGATATGATGAGTTGAATTTTTGTGTTGTATTCTAGTTGTGGTTATGGTGGAATTTATATTGTAAATGAAAGTTGAATGAATTTGGTTGAAGTTGGAAATATAGGTGTTGGCCGTGTGATGTATGGAATTGGAATGGAAATGGATTAATTTTGTTTAATGTGTTAGTTGTGTTGTTGTGATCCTTATGATGTAAATGAGGGCTAAATGGTTTAAGTTGGCAATAAAATGGATTGTAGAAGGTTATGTCATTTTAGTGTGATTTTATGATATTATGGAAAATGAAGTTGTGAAAGTATCGATTGATGTTGTTGATCATGAACTTGCAAGTAGAAAATGTGTTTTGATGGTTTTGTTGTATATGTAAGACTTTTGGGTGAAATATAGAATTGATGGAATTATTGAATATTGGATATATGGCTTGGAATATTCTTGGCCTATGTTTGTATGATCTTAAATTAGTGTATGAATATGGAAATATTGATATTGACTTGAAAGTGTAAAGTTGGTTTGGAAGTTGTTGCATTATTCGGAAAAGAAGACTATTTATGTTAGAATGTGTTTTAGTCGATCATTGATGACTATTGGTATTGTTGTTTGGTATGGTTGTTGCTATTTGAGCCGAGTTGAATCTCGGGGATGTTGTATGTATAGGGGAGATGCTGCCCAAATTTCTATAGACAAGTATTGATTAAGATTGAACTTTTAAACCTTATGATTAATATTTGGTAAATGTGACCAAATGTAGATTTTGGACGAAACGGGATTTGAATTTGGAGAGGCGTAAGGAGTGAATAAGGTATGTAAAGCTCGCCCTTTCCTTCTCTTGGCATGTCCTAGATGTATTAGGTTTGAAGTTGGACCTCGGGGACTACTCTACTCTTCGGAATCCGCGTCTAAATTTGCCCCTTTTCCATTAAGTGGAATTGAACTAATTATGTTGCACATGGTTAGGAAATTTGTTTAAATACCTAGAACTTGTGTAAATAAAATCCGATTACCTTAAAACCCTCATAAGAGACTCCATAAAGTTTATTACACATACCTTGTGTCCGCCACCTCGTTTGACCCGAGGTGGGCCGACTACTCCCTGATTTTTCTGATTTGTTCCGTTTGACTTGTTCTGAAGTAGAATTCAAAGGAAACTCTTGGTTACTCTTCTAACTTCCATATGACGTTTGTTTGAATTATTTTGTTGAGTTCCATAATGCATTTTGAAACATGAAAACGATTTCAGAAAGCTTATTTTGATATAAACCATCGTGTCATCCGAAAGGCATACGCTATGATTACCGTTCAATCTCTTTTATATGATTTGCCATCTGAGTTATGCTATCGAGATTCTGTAAATGTTATATTTTGATATGTTCAAACAATCCCAAAAGCTTTAATTCGATATAATCCCCCGCGACATCCGAAAGGAACGTGCTGTGACTATCGTCTTGATTTCTTTCTTAAATGACCTGTCATTCGGATTATTCTGTCGAGTCGTTGTAAATACTTTATGATGCATAAGTTTCTCACTACTCCACTCGTGGATGCCTCAATGCTTCCTTCACTGAGCCCGGGCCAGGATTTGTTATCAAGCGTATTCCACTGCATTGTTCGCCGTGCCTCGATGTGAGGGGGCAGGTATGACATGTACATGGGTCCGTAGTATGATGTGCCATGTACACCTATGTTCTGATATGATATGATATGATATGATATGATGTGACCATCTGATATGTAATGATATGTTACGGAGCTATTCCCTACTCTGAAGTATGATGTGTTGTGGCGCCAGTGATGGGGTGGCGCCACGTTCTGTTCACCGGGTCCCGTATTGGGGCCGGATTTGACATATGTTTCTGCATGCATTATTTACGTTTTGTAAGTATACATTTTGATATCCTGGACTTTGCACTCATTCTCTATATTTTCTGTTTCGGTTATGATTTCGTCTACTGTACTTCATGCTTTACAACTCAGTACATATTTCGTACTGACCCCCTTTCTTCGGAGGGCTGCGTTTTCATGCCGCACAGGTACAGACGACAGGTTTGCTGATCCGCCCGCTTAGGACTTTGTTCTGCTATTTTGGAGCGCTCTTTTATCTGGAGCCTATATTTTGGTATAGTATTCTGCTATTGTATATATGTACGCTATTCAGGGGTACGACGGGGCCCTGTCCCGTCTTATGTTTCTGTTATTACTGTTCATAGAGGTCTGTAGACACATATGTGGGTTGTGTATATGTTCTGGGAAATACGTATTCTGTGATGGCCTTATCGGCTTCTGTGCGCTACATCTGCTTATGTACGATAGCTTGTGACTCCGTTTGACTTTATATATTTATGTATCTAATTTATATGTTGGTTTGGGGTTACTGGGTACGTAAGGTGTCCTGCTCGGACATGAGTCGCGTCCTATGGGGTTGGGTCGTGACAGAAGTGGTATCAGAGCAGTTCGTTCTCGGAATGTCTATAGACCGTGTCTAGTAGATTCTTGTTTATCGGTGTGTTATGCACCACATCTATAAACAGGAGGCTACAGGGCATTTAGGGTGTTACCTTTCTTTGGATCTTAGATCGTGCGATAGAGCTCAGGCATTGGAAATGAAATTCCTTGCACTAACCTTTGATTTCAGCTGAAGAACGGCATCGACAGACGAAAATGGCTGATGATATTGGAAGCTACACAGTACACAGGTAAGCAATGGTACGAAAGATGTATGTCGGGTAAGGTATTTGAAGCACGATTGAAATATAAAGTTGAAGATCGAAAAGGGAAAATAAATAGGAAAGTGTAATAGGTGCAGTTTGAGTTGGACATGTGAGGTAAGTCTCGACATCTTTATGCTTTTATTTGAAATTATTAGCCTTGTGTGGCTATGATGCGATATGATACGTATGTATATATGTTGGCCCTGTGAGGCATTGTTGGTATTTCTGCGTGCAGATGTTGGGATAGTAAGAAGTATAGAGGAACCTCTGCCCAAATTTTTCCAGCATTATAAAAAGGAAAAGAGAATGTGTGGAGTAGCTAGCACCCTTACAGAAGTCACGCAGACCGAAGCGGACTAAATGGGTGAAAAGAAGAAAGCGCAATACCGCTCGAGATTTAGAGTGAATTTGAATAGCGGTTAGGAATGTTTGTAAGCAAGATAGTAGTAAATGTAAATGTATGCGTATGACTCTCCCCTAGGGACCATAGTGACTAAGAGGCGAGTCCCAGCAGCCAGTGTCGAGATATATGAAAGACATTAACTGAACGGAATTTAAGGGACAAAGCGAAAGACATGGTACATATATTACAAAGTAGACTGATACTAGCCCCACCACTAGTCAAGGCTGGAAAGTCCTAGTATCACGATGTTCGGGAATGGAGAGAAAGTGAGTACGAAAAAGGGGATAGCAATTGTAACATTTGGAAAATTTTGAAGGAAAGAAAGAGACCTCCTGAAGTATAACTATATGAGGGACCCTCCCGAAGTATCATAACACCCCATGAGGCCAGTTGAACATTCGAGGACGAATGTTCTAAAGGGGGGGAGAATGTTATATCCCGTATTTTCGAACGTCGGATTATTTGTAAGCTGAGGTGGGGCCCACACGTCAAGATTTTTTTTTGGAACATGTGACAAGTTATATGAATCGCATATGTAAAGTTAAACACAACTCGTGAAGGGCCCTTGGGCCAAATCAAAGTGGAAGCCCTCCAAACGAATATTTTTAAGAAAACGGTTTCGGGTGACTTGACTTCGAGGGACAAAAACGGTATTATAGGTTTGGAATTTGGAAAAATACCAAGAAATAGAAGTTGTAGATAATTGAGTTAGCATTCCAACCATAGGTCGTGGGTTCCCAGGTGACGTCGGTACAAGGAGATATCGACGTTTTAAGGTCGAAAGGTCAGTGGGCTAGGCCCAACTCGGGACCAACCGTGTTAGGCCCAAAACAAAAATGAAGAGAAAATCAAGCCCAATAGAGAGGGGTGGCCGGCCACAACATGGCCAAGGCCCAACCCATGGTTTTTAATTAAATTCCCATGCGCTAAATAAGATAAAAAGGGTTATATATTCATCATTTATCCAAAGAAGCTTCAAGAAGTCAAATAAGGAGAAAAACAAAATACCAAGAGCCATAGCTGAAGGCCATTCGACCATGAGCTCTCAAAAATCACCCCTCAAAATCTTGCTTAAAAAATTATTGTCTTGTGATAATCCTACTAATTTAAGGACCCTCTACAACGTGGTGCAGTTATTTCGGAAGGTAGAGCTCTTATTCAATCCATTTAACAAGTGGATTTAGTGAAGAAGTTTGGAAGAAAAAGGTAAGATTTTGCTCCTTTTACTTTGGAATATATGTATATGTGTTGTAGTATGTAGAAATGAGTAGAATTTATGAAAATATGGAAGTTTGCAAAGTGGGTGTGTTTGTATGAAGGTGGTCGTGTGTGTGTGTTAATGTATAGATATGATGAGTTGAATTTTTGTGTTGTATTCTAGTTGTCGTTATGGTGGAATTTATATTGGAAATGAAAGTTGAATGAATTTGGTTGAAGTTGGAAATATAGGTGTTGGCCGTGTGATGTATGGAATTTGAATGGAAATGGATTAATTTTGTTTAATGTGTTAGTTGTGTTGTTGTGATCCTTATGATGTAAATGAGGGCTAAATGGTTTAAGTTGGCAATAAAATGGATTGTAGAAGGTTATGTCATTTTAGTGTGATTTTATGATATTATGGAAAATGAAGGTGTGAAAGTATGGATTGATGTTGTTGATCATTAATTTGCAAGTAGAAAATGTGTTTTGATGGTTTTGTTGTATATGTAAGACTTTTGGGTGAAATATGGAATTGATGGAATTATTGAATATTGGATATATGGCTTTGAATATTCTTGGCCTATGTTTGTATGATCTTAAATTAGTGTATGAATATGGAAATATTGATATTGACTTGAAAGTGTAAAGTTGGTTTGGAAGTTGTTGCATTATTCGGAAAAGAAGACTATTTATGTTAGAATGCGTTTTAGTCGATCATTGATGACTATTGGGATTATTGTTTGGTATGGTTGTTGCTATTTGAGCCGAGTTGAATCTCGGGGATGTTGTATGTATAGGGGAGATGCTGCCCAAATTTCTGTAGACAAGTATTGATTAAGATTGAACTTTTAAACCTTATGATTAATATTTGGTAAATGTGACCAAATGTAGATTTTGGACGAAACGGGATTTGAATTTGGAGAGGCGTAAGGAGCGAATAAGGTATGTAAAGCTCACCCTTTCCTTCTCTTGGCATGTCCTAGATGTTTTAGGTTTGAAGTTGGACCTCGGGGACTACTCTACTCTTCGGAATCCGCGTCTAAATTTGCCCCTTTTCCATTCAGTGGAATTGAACTAATTATGTTGCAAATGGTTAGGAAAGTTGTTTAAATACCTAGAACTTGTGTAAATAAAATCCGATTACCTTAAAACCCTCATAAGAGACTCCATAAAGTTTATTACACATACCTTGTGTCCGCCACCTCGTTTGACCCGAGGTGGGCCCACTACTCCCGGATTTTTCTGATTTGTTCCGTTTGACTTGTTCTGAAGTAGAATTCAAAGGAAACTCTTGGTTACTCTTCTAACTACCATATGACGTTTGTTTGAATTATTTTGTTGAGTTCCATAATGCATTTTGAAACATGAAAACGATTTCAGAAAGCTTATTTTGATATAAACCATCGTGACATCCGAAAGGCATACGCTATGATTACCGTTCAATCTCTTTTATATGATTTGCCATCTGAGTTATGCTATCGAGATTCTGTAAATGTTATATTTTTATATGTTCAAACAATCCCAAAAGCTTTAATTCGATATAATCCCCCGCGACATCCGAAAGGTACGTGCTATGACTATCGTCTGATTTCTTTCTTAAATGACCTGTCATTCGGATTATTCTGTCGAGTCTTTGTAAATACTTTATGATGCATAGGTTTCTCACTACTCCACTCATGGATGCCTCAATGCTTCCTTCACAGAGCCCGGGCCAGGATTTGTTATCAAGCGTATTCCACTGCATTGTTCGCCGTGCCTCGATGTGAGGGGGCAGGTATGACATGTACATGGGTCCGGAGTATGATGTGCTATGTACACCTATGTTCTGATATGATATGATATGATGTGGCCATCTGATATGTTATGATATGTTACGGAGCTATTCCCTACTCTGAAGTATGATGTGTTGTGGCGCCAGTGACGGGGTGGCGCCACGTTCTGTTCACCGGGTCCCGTATTCGGGCCGGATTTGGCATATGTTTCTGCATGCTTTATTTACGTTTTGTAAGTATACATTTTGATATCCTGGACTTTGCACTCATTCTTTGTATTTTCTGTTTCGGTTATGATTTCGTCTACTGTACTTCATGCTTTACAACTCAGTACATATTTCGTACTGACCCACTTTCTTCGGGGGGGGCTGCGTTTTCATGCCGCGCAGGTACAGACGACAGGTTTGCTGATCCGCCCGCTTAGGACTTTGTTCTGCTATTTTGGAGCGCTCTTTTATCCGGAGCCTATATTTTGGTATAGTATTCTGCTATTGTATATATGTACGCTATTCAGGTGTATGACGGGGCCCTGTCCCGTCTTATGTTTCTGTTATTATTGTTCATAGAGGTCTGTAGACACATATGTGGGTTGTGTATATGTTCTGGGAAATACGTATTCTGTGATGGCCTTATCGGCTTCTGTGCGCTACATCTGCTTATGTACGATAGCTTGTGACTCTGTTTGACTTTATATATTTATGTATCTAATTTATATGTTGGTTTAGGGTTATTGGGTACGTAAGGTGTCCTGCTCGGACAAGAGTCGCGGCCTACGGGGTTGGGTCGTGACATAAGGTATCTCAATGCTGCATGATTAGTGTATACCATGACTTTGGACCCCAACAAATAGGCCCGAAACTTCTCAAAAGAAAATACTATGACAAGCAGTTCTTGCTCCGTCACTGTGTAATTCATCTGGGCAGCATTCAGTATTCTGCTTGTATAATAGATCAGGTGCATAATTTTATTGTGCCTCTGGCCAAGCACAACACCTATCGCGAAACCAATAGCATCGCACATCAATTAAAAGGGCAAGGACCAATCAGGAGCAACAACAATAGGAGCAGTAGTGAGGCGCTCCTTTAACTCATCAAACGCCTTCCGACACTTGTCATCAAATACAAACTTAACCTTTTTTTCAAGAAGCTTGCACATCGGGTTAGCAATCTTGGAGAAATCTTTGATGAAGCGCTTGTAGAACCCTGCATGTCCCAGGAAACTTTGGACACCTTTGACTGAGATAGATGGAGGAAGTTTTGCAATCACATCTATTTTTGCTTGATCGACCTCAATTTCCTTTTTAGATATTTTGTGACCGAGGACGATCCCTTCCTTCACCATAAAGTGGCACTTCTCCCAATTTTTCACGAGATTCGTCTCCTCACATCTTTTCAGCACTTGATCTAGATGGCCAAGACAATCAGTAAATGAATCACCCACAACAGAGAAGTCATCCATGAACACCTCCAAATAGTCCTCTACCATGTCAGAAAAGATCGACATCATGCACCTCTGAAAAATGGCTAGAGCATTACACAACCCAAAGGGCATCCGACTGAACGCAAACGTCCCGTAAAGACAAGTAAACATCGTCTTTTCTTGATCCTCTAACGCAATGTTGATATGATTATATCCCGAATAACCATCAAGGAAGCAATAATAAGAACGCCCTGCTAGCCGATCAAGCATTTGATCAATAAAAGGCATACGGAAATGATCCTTGCATGTGTAGTGTTGAGCTTGCGATAGTCTATGCAAACTCTCCATCCGGTTACAGTTCTCGTCGGAAACAGCTCATTCTTTGCATTGGACACAACTGTGATGCCGCCCTTCTTAAGAATACATTGGACTAGGCTCACCCATTTTTTATCAGCAATCGGGTAAACCACTCTAGTATCTAACCCGTTGATGATCTCTTTCTTAACCACCTCTTGCATATTCTCGTTCATCCTCCTTTGATGCTTTATACTTGATTTGCTATCCTCCTCCAACTGGATTTTATGTTCACAGATCCCGGATGGAATTCCCCGAATGTCTGCTATGGTCCAACCAATAGCACGCCTATTGTTATATCCCGTATTTTTGCATATTCGGAAAATTCGAAATAATTTTGACTTGTAAGAAATAAGGCCATATTTTGATTTTATTTAATATATAGGTGTGGTTCATGAAATATTGATGCGGAAATATGGAGGAAGGCCAGGGGAAAAATGGGAAATTTTAGAAATTAGTTTCGGGAATTTCAAAATAAGACCCGTAACAAATTGGGCTTTAATGAAATGAAAAAAAAAAAAGAACAAGAGGCCCAATCCACAAGGAGTGGCCGGCCATACCCATTAAAAAGGGCCCAAGCCCATAAACAATTAAAACCCATGTGTTATAAAGGGAAAGGGGCCATTATTCTTCAACATATTAGAAGCTTCAAGAAAATAGAATTGAGAGCATCACAAAGAAGGCCATTCGGCCAACACAAGAAAAGAGAAGAAAATTTTTAGCCCATCAATCTTGAGTCCAGATATTGTAATTTTCTAGTATACCTACTAAGTTCAAGACCCTCTTCAACGGGATATAAATTTTGAGGCAAGAAAATACTTTTTTTACCAAGTGGAAAAATTGGAAAAAGGTAAGAATTCTACCCTTTTCTTATGGAAAATTTATATTGTTATAGTGAGTAGAATTTAATGAAAAATATGGAGATGTTGTGTGTGGTGTGTGAGCCGTGTGTGTGTGTGTGTGTTATGGCCGTGTGGTGTCTTTTGTGAAGGAAGATGAATTGAAGTTGTTTAGTATGTTAATTATGTTGTTGTGGCCTTGTGATGTAAATGGAAGATTTATGGTTCTAGTTAGCATCAAAAATTTGTTGTTAAGTTGTTGTCGGAAAGTGTGTGATTTTATTATAGTTTATGTAATTATGGGAATGGAGTTGTAAGATGCAAATTGTTGTTGTTGTTGATGGAATTGGAAGAAGAAAATGCGACGTTGCGACCTTGTCGCAATTGTGGAGATTTCGAATGGAATATGGTGATAGTGGTATTATGGAAATATTTTGTAGAATTTTATGAAATGCTTTGAATTGTATTTGGTCGATCTTGAATTAATAATGAATATGTGAACCTTTAGATTTGCTTGAAAATGCGCAGTTGAATTAAATAATGATGAAATATATAGAAAGGAAGGTTACTAGTGTTGGAATGCATTTTAAATTGGGTTTTGATGTTATTAGTATGGTTGTTGGTGTTGTTGGTATGGTTGTTGATGAATTTGGCCGAGTTGTATTCTCAGGGATGTTAAATTTACAGGGGAGATGCTGCCGAAATTTCTGTAGACAAGTACTAGTTAAAAACTGAATTTCTAAGTACTTGTAGCTAATGTTTGATAATTGATAATATTATTGTAGATATTGGAGAGCCCGAGACTTGAGTCGGGATTTGGTTGGCGAGTGATCGAGTTTTGTTAGCGAGCGATCGAGGTATGTAAAGCTTACCTTTCTACCTTTTTGGCATGATCTTTATGAAATAAACGAGTGACATATATGTATACTCTAAAGAAAATTCTACTCCTAGAGCCACTAGGATGGCCTATGTCTTAGATTTCCATAAACTATTCCATATGACTTGACACATGCCTATGATGTTTGAAGTACTAGTCGATACGTTTCCGGATGTGGTTCGAAAAATATTTGATATGGCCTAAGTTTGGATATGTATATTTCGGATATGTGCATATGATTCTAAGGCTCCGTTTGAAGTACCCTATAATGTTATTTGAAAGCTCCTCAATATGAATGATACTAAATTTTCAGAAGATGACCTATGAAGTGTTTTTCGAAAGTTTGGTAATTTGAAAGTTCGCAACTTTTGTATACTAATTCCGATGGACTCGATGCTTACCTTGAGCCTTCTAATATCAGTATGTATATGTATTTATTCGTCGAGTCTTGAAAATTATTTAAATATGTATATGCATATGGTTTCCGCACTACTCCGCTCGTGCCTACTACTATGATATCGTTCGCCGGATCCCGAGCCGGTTTTGTGATCGTGCGCACTATGTGATATTCGGCAGTATGATGTGTTACGGTTCCCGAGACCTCGCCATAGGGCCGGGTACCGCTTATATACAGCGTTATGATGTGATATGGCATATGATATGTTCTGGTGTTGTGATATGTACGATGATACGATATGTTCGGGGATTGTACGGAGATATGAAACCTTCTGGAGTATGATGTGTTGTGGCGCCAGCGTCGGAGTGGCGGCCACGTTCCTGAGCTTTATGCATGATTTTTATTTGCACGATATATATATATATATATATATATATATATATATATATATATATATATATATATATATATATATATATATATTCTGCACAGATTTTGATATACTCATTCTGTATCCATATTCGGTACTCCTCACTTCGGTTATGATTCGGATTTCTGTAATTCATGCTTTGCATACTCAGTACATATTTCGTACTGACCCCCTTTCTTCGGGGGCTGCGTTTCATGCCCGCAGGTACGGACGCTCGTTTTGGTGATCCTCAGTATAGGATACACATTCTGCCACTTGGATTACTCCTTTTGATCCGGAGCTCATATTTTTGGTACATACCTTCTGTTATACATATTCTGTTTATATATGACTATTTGGGTACGGCGGGGCCCTGTCCCGTCATATGTTTCTGTCATGGTTGTAGAGGCCTGTAGTCATATATGTGGGTCATGGGTCATGTTTGTTCGTTTGTGATTATGATCTGCGTCTTAATGCGGTCTCGTTTGCTATTATGGCCAAAACGGCCCATTTGTTTGTATATGTGTGTATATCTGGGTGATGTCTATTCCCCCAGCCTACAGGATTTGATATGATGTTCTGTATGGGCGACCGCTTAAGACGATATTTGTTTTCAGTATCTGCTTAAATGACGTGTGTTAAGTTTGACTAAACCTTTGATATGTTGATCTGGTACGTAAGTATGTTTGGGTGTCCAAATAGGGCACCAGTCGCGGCCCACGGGGCTGGGTCGTGACAGAAGTGGTATCAGAGTGGTTTGTCCTTTGAATGTCTACAGGCCGTGTCTAGTAGAGTCTTGTTTATCGGTGTGTTGTGCACCACATCTATAAACAGGAGGCTACATGACATCTATGGTGTTACCTTTCTTTGAATCTTAGATCGTGCGATAGAGCTGTGCTATTAGGATGACTCTTTTCTGACCGGTTGTTATGTTTTCAGTGATGCCTCCGAAGAAGGCGACGGCTGCCCAGAAGGGCAAAGCAGTGGCAGGAGAGACCAGTCAGGTACAGAGGGTTACTCGGGCTCGTACTCAGATTATGCCCGATGTTGCATCCCGGTCAGAGGGCTCTGCTACACCATCATCATCGGAGGTGCCTGGAGCGGCTGCCCCAGTGGCTCCAGCGCCCGAGCCTCCAGCTCCTCAGCCGGGGGCAGAGGACAGGGCAATGAGAGAGGCTGTGCAGTTATTGACGACATTAGTAGCAGGACAGGCTCGCAGACGCGGGCTAGGAGGTGATGATATGGACAGACGTGACAGTCTGAGGGTTCGGGATTTTTTGACTTATGGTCCCCCAGAGTTTTGCGGGTCAAAGACCGAGGAGGATCCCCAGGATTTCATTCGACAGATGCAGCGTGCGTTGAGACTAGTCAGGGCTTCTGAGACTGAGTCTGTCGAGCTGGCTTCACACAGACTACGGGATGTCGCGATTAATTGGTACGAGTCTTGGGAGCTTTCCAGAGGCGAGGATGCCCCTCCAGCCATGTGGGACGAGTTTGTAACCGCCTTTCTCAGCCACCCTTTGCCCCCAGAGTTGCGGCGGGAGAGAGTTGACAGATTTTTGCAGTTGCGGCAGAGAGGCAGGAGTGTCCGAGAGTATAGCTTGGAGTTTGATTCTCTGGCCAGATATGCACCTACCATAGTAGCTGATATGGCTGACCGGATGCATCGGTATGTGATAGGGTTTGATCGCTACTTGGTTGACAACTGTATGGCGATGGCATCGCCGACCGATATGGACATTGCCCGGTTACAGGCTTATGCGGAAAGGGATAGAGAACCGACATAGAGAGGACCAGTCGGGTAGAGATCGTGATAGGAGACTGCCTAAGCGGGGTAGGTCAGCTGGGTATTCTGGAGAGTCTTGAGGCAGGCAGCCTCAGCAGCAGCGGTCTAGTAGATACCCTCCTCCGTCAAGCCGGAGTACACAGTCTACAGGTAGACGGTTTGGCGGTACAGGGCAGTCTGGAGCAGGCCAGAGTTCCAGAGCCTCAGGTTCTCAGACGAGCAGAGGTCCCAGTCAGTCTAGACCACCCATGCCCTGGTGTTCTTATTGTGGGAGGTCGCACCCAGGAGAGTGCTATAGAGCTATAGGTGCCTTCTTTTCTTGTGGCCGCCAGGGCCATATTATGAGAGACTGTCCGTTGGCGAGCGGTTCTGGGGTACAGCTCAGCCGACAGGATCAACTGCTGGTTCGTCTTCCACTCCTTCAGTTATGCGCCCTGCGGGGCGAGGTATGCCAGCACCAGCAGGCCGCGGTAGAGGCCATGGCGGGGTTTCTGATTCTAGCGGTCCTTCGAACCGCATATATGCATTGGCTAGCCGATAGGATCAGGAGGCGTCGCCAAATGTGGTCACATGTACATTATTGGTCTTTTCTAGAGCCGTATATGCATTGATTGATCTAGGGTCTACTTTATCATATATTTCTCCCCTCGTTGCTAGTAAAATTGGGATAACACCTGAACCTATAGAACCGTTCGAGGTAGCTACGCCGGTTGGGGATTTTATTATAGCGAGGCAGGTATATAAAGACTGTTCTGTGATTATATGTGGCCGTTGTACTAAGGCTGATTTGGTAGAATTAGATATGATGGAATTCGACGTTATTATGGGTATGGATTGGTTAGCCTCCTGTTATGCTAATGTTGACTGCCAGAATAAGGTAGTTTGCTTCCAGTTTTCAGGGGAACTAGTTATAGAATGGGCAGGAAATACAACATCGCCGAGAGGTAAGTTTATTTCATACCTCAAGGCTAAGAAGATGATCCAGAAATGGCATATCTATCATTTGGTTCGAGTGCACGATACTAAAGCAGAAACACCTACTCTCCAGTCAGTTCCGGTTGTTAATGAATTTCCAGATGTGTTTCCGGACGAGCTTCCAGGCCTTCCCCCTGAATGGGAGATAGACTTCATGATAGAGGTGCTGCCAGACACTCAGCCTATATCTATTCCTCCTTACAGAATGGCACCTGCAGAATTGAAAGAGTTAAAAGAGCAGCTGAAAGATCTATTAGAAAAAGGCTTCATCAGACCTAGTACGTCGCCCTGGGGAGCGCCGGTATTGTTTGTAAGAAAGAAAGACAGGTCGCTGCGGATGTGTATTGATTACAGATAGCTGAATAAGGTGACCATCAAGAATAAATATCCCCTTCCCCGGATTGATGATTTATTTGATCAGTTGCAGGGTGCCAAATATTTTTCGAAGATAGATTTGCGTTCAGGCTATCATCAGGTGCGGGTACGAGAGGCAGACATTCCAAAGACTGCTTTCAGGACCCGGTACGGGCATTATGAGTTTAGAGTAATGTCTTTTGGGCTAACTAATGCTCCAGCAGTGTTTATGGATTTTATGAATCGGGTATTCAGGTCGTTCCTCGACATGTTCGTGATTGTGTTTATTGATGATATTCTGGTTTATTCACGATCAGCAGAGGAGCAGTCGGATCATCTGAGGATCGTACTTGGCACACTCCGGCAGCAGAAATTATATGCTAAATTCTCCAAATGTGAATTCTGGTTAACCTCAGTCACATTCTTGGGGCATATCGTCGGAGCAGATGGTATTCGGGTCGATACACAGAAGATCGAGGCTGTACAGAATTGGCCTAGGCCCACGACACCGACTGAGATACGCAGTTTTCTGAGATTGGCCGGATATTACAGAAGATTTGTGGAGAATTTTGCTTCTATTGCGGCACCATTAACAAAGTTAACTCAGAAGGCATCAAAATTTCAGTGGACCGATGCTTGTGAACGCAGCTTCCAGTTGCTGAAGGAAAAATTAATTACAGCTCCAGTTCTAGCTCTTCCAGGGGGGTCAGACGGGTATGTCATTTATTGTGATGCTTCTGGTATTGGGATAGGTTGTGTATTAATGCAGCATGGTCGAGTTATAGCCTATGCTTCCCGGCAGCTCAGACCGCACGAGAGAAACTATCCTACCCATGATCTGGAATTAGCCGCGGTGATTCATGCTTTGAAGATTTGGCGGCATTACTTATATAGGGTCCATGTTGATATTTATACGGATCACAAAAGCCTTTAGTATATTTTTAAGCAAAAGGAGCTGAATTTGCGGCAAAGAAGATGGCTCGAATTATTGAAAGATTATGACGTCGATATTTTGTATCATCCTGGAAAAGCTAATATTGTGGCAGATGCACTTAGCCGCAAATCCATGGGCAGTTTGACCGACTTGCAGCCAGAGAAGAAATAATTAGTTCGTGAGATTCATCAGTTAGCCAGCCTTGGAGTCCGTTTGGCCGATTCTGGAAATATTGGGGTTTCTGTCCGAGAAGTTGCTGAATCATCGATTATGGAAGAGGTAAAACAGCGTCAGTTCGAGGACCCTATTTTGGTGCAGTACAGAGATGTGGCCCTTAATAAGGAAAAGACTCAGTTTGAAATTTCAACTGACGGGGTATTACTATATGGAGGCAGGTTATGTATGCCTGACGTTGCAGGGCTGCGGCGGCAGATTATGGGAGAGGCGCATTATGCTCGATATTCTGTTCATCCTGGATCCACTAAAATGTACCATGATCTCAGATGTTTATATTGGTGGGATGGTATGAAACAAGATATTGCAGAATTCGTTGCTCAGTGCCCAAATTGCGAGCAAGTTAAGATCGAGCATCAAAAGCCCGGTGGATTGTTACAGGAAATGGAAATCCCAGCTTGGAAATGGGAAATAATTAATATGGATTTCATTACAGGGTTACCGTGCACTCCACGCAGGTATGATTCTATTTGGGTTATTGTTGATAGATTGACAAAATCAGCCCATTTTCCTCCGGTCAGGACTACTTATTCGGCTGAGGATTATGCCGGATTGTATATTAAAGAGATAGTAAGGCTTCATGGAGTCCCTATATCTATTATAACCGACAGGGGTGCTCAGTTTACAGCTAATTTCTGGAGGTCATTTCAGGAAGGATTGGGGAATCATTCCATCCTCAGTCCGACGGACAGGCCGAGCGTACTATTCAGACGCTGGAAGATATGCTACGGTCCTGCGTTATTGATTTCAGAGATAGCTGGGATGATCATCTGCCACTTATTGAATTCCCTTATAATAATAGTTATCATTCCAGTATTCAGATGGCGCCGTATGAAGCCCTATATGGTAGAAAATGCAGATCTCCGATTGGTTGGTTCGATGTGGGTTAAACTAAATTGATTGGTCCCGATATAATTCAGCAAGCAGTCGATAAGGTGAAACTTATTCGGGAACGGTTATCAGCAGCACAGATTCGACAGAAATCATATGCAGATAAACGACGTCGACCGTTAGAGTTCCAGATTGGAGACTGGGTAAAGGTGTGATGAGATTCGACAGAAAAGGAAAGCTCAGTCCGCGATATATTGGGCCTTATCAGATTATTCGGAAGATAGGCGAGGTCGCCTACGAGCTAGACTTACCATCCGATCTGGAGGCAGTTCATCCGGTATTTCATGTGTCAATGCTCCGTAAATGTATTGGTGATCCTTCTAGAGTATTCCCCATAGAAGATATTCGGGTAACGGAAGAATTGTCCTATGAAGAACAGCCTGTAGCCATTCTGGATCGTCAGGTGAGGAGATTGCGCACCAAAGATGTACCTTCTGTTAAGGTCTTGTGGCGAAACAATAATAGAGAAGAAATGACCTGGGAAGCAGAGGACGAGATGAAGAAGAAGTATCCTCACCTATTTCCTATGCCTACAGGTAAATCTAAATTCCGTAATTGGTTATATCGATTAATGAATGATTTATATATGTGATGTCCACATAAAGAACCTCCCCCAAAATGCTTGTATGACCTATAGGGCTAATTTAACATTCGGGGATGAATGTTCTAGAGGGGGGGGGGGGGGGGGGGAGGATGTTATATCCCGTATTTTTGCATATTTGGAAAATTCGAAATAATTTTGACTTGTAAGAAATAAGGCCATATTTTGATTTTATTTAATATATAGGTGTGGTTCATGAAATATTGATGCGGAAATATGGAGGAAGGCCAAGGGCAAAATGAGAAATTTTAGAAATTAGTTTCGAGAATTTCAAAATAAGACTCGTAACAAATTGGGCTTTAATGAAATGAAAAAAAAAAGAACAAGAGGCCCAATCCACAAGGAGTGGCCGGCCATACCCATTAAAAAGGGCCCAAGCCCATAAACAATTAAAACCCATGTGTTATAAAGGGAAAGGGGCCATTATTCTTCAACATATTAGAAGCTTCAAGAAAATAGAATTGAGAGCATCACAAAGAAGGCCATTCGGCCAACATAAGAAAAGAGAAGAAAATTTTTAGCCATCAATCTTGAGTCCAAAAATTGTAATTTTCTAGTATACCTACTAAGTTCAAGACCCTCTTCAATGGGATATAAATTTTGAGGCAAGAAAGTACTTTTTTTACCAAGTGAAAAAATTGGAAAAAGGTAAGAATTCTACCCTTTTCTTATGGAAAATTTATATTGTTATAGTGAGTAGAATTTAATGAAAAATATGGAGATGTTGTGTGTGGTGTGTGAGCCGTGTGTGTGTGTGTGTGTGTGTGTTATGGCAGTGTGGTGTCTTTTGTGAAGGAAGATGAATTGAAGTTGTTTAGTATGTTAATTATGTTGTTGTGGCCTTGTGATGTAAATGGAAGATTTATGGTTCTAGTTAGCATGAAAAATTTGTTGTTAAGTTGTTGTCGGAAAGTGTGTGATTTTATTATAGTTTATGTAATTATGGGAATGGAGTTGTAAGATGCAAATTGTTGTTGTTGTTGATGGAATTGGAAGAAGAAAATACGACGTTGCGACCTTGTCGCAATTGTGGAGATTTTGAATGGAATATGGTGATAGTGGGATTATGGAAATATGTTGTAGAATTGTATGAAATGCTTTGAATTGTATTTGGTCGATCTTGAATTAATAATGAATATGTGAACCTTGAGATTTGCTTGAAAATGCGCAGTTGAATTAAATAATGATGACATGTATAGAAAGGAAGGTTACTAGTGTTGGAATGCATTTTAAATTGGGTTTTGATGTTATTAGTATGGTTGTTGGTGTTGTTGGTATGGTTGTTGATGAATTTGGCCGAGTTGTATTCTCGGGGATGTTGAATTTACAGGGGAGATGCTGCCGAAATTTCTGTAGACAAGTACTAGTTAAAAACTGAATTTCTAAGTACTTGTAGCTAATGTTTGGTAATTGATAATATTATTGTAGATGTTGGAGAGCCCGACACTTGAGTGGGGATTTGGTTGGCGAGTGATCAAGTTTTGTTGGCGAGCGATCGAGGTATGTAAAACTTACCTTTCTTCCTTTTTGGCATGACCTTTATGAAATAAACGAATGACATATATGTATGCTCTAAAGAAAATTCTACTCCTAGAGCCACTAGGATGGCCTATGTCTTTGATTTCCATAAACTATTCCATATGACTTGACACATGCCTATGATGTTTGAAGTACTAGTCGATACGTTTCCGGATGTGGTTCGAAAAATATTTGATATGGCCTAAGTTTGGATATGTATATTTCGGATATGTGCATATGATTCTAAGGCTCCGTTTGAAGTACCCTATAGTGTTATTTGAAAGCTCCTCAATATGAATGATACTAAATTTGCAGAAAATGACCTATGAAGTGTTTTTCGAAAGTTTGGTAATTTGAAAGTTCGCAACTTTTGTATACTAATTCCGATGGACTCGATGCTTACCTTGAGCCTTCTAATATCAGTATGTATATGTATTTATTCGTCGAGTCTTGGAATTTATTTGAATATGTATATGCATATGGTTTTCGCATTACTCCGCTCGTGCCTACTACTATGATATCGTTCGCCGGATCCCGGGCCGGTTTTGTGATCGTGCGCACTATGTGATATTCGGCAGTATGATGTGTTACGGTTCCCGAGACCTCGCCATAGGGCCGGGTATCGCTTATATACGGCGTTATGATGTGATATGGCATATGATATGTTCTGGTGTTGTGATATGTACGATGATACGATATGTTCGGGGATTGTACGGAGATATGAAACCTTCTGGAGTATGATGTGTTATGGCGCCAGCGTCGGAGTGGCGGCCACGTTCCTGAGCCTTATGCATGATTTTTATTTGCACGATATATATATATATATATATATATATATATATATATATATATATATATATATATATATATATATATATATATATATATATATATTTCTGCACAGATTTGATATACTCATTCTGTATCCATATTCGGTACTCCTTACTTCGGTTATGATTCAGATTTCTGTATTTCATGCTTTGCATACTCAGTACATATTTCGTACTTACCCCCTTTCTTTGAGGGCTGCGTTTCATGCCCGCAGGTACGGACGCTCGTTTTGGTGATCCTCCAGTACAGGATACACATTCTGCCACTTGGATTACTCCTTTTGATCCGGAGCTCATATTTTTGGTACGTACCTTCTGTTATATATATTCTGTTTATATATGACTATTTGGGTACGACGGGGCCCTGTCCCTTCATATGTTTCTGTCATGGTTGCAGAGGCCTGTAGTCATATATGTGGGTCATGGGTCATGTTTGTTCGTTTGTGATTATGATCTGCGTCTTAATGCGGTCCCGTTTGCTATTATAGCCAAAACGGCCCATTTGTTTGTATATGTGTGTATATCTGGGCGATGTCTATTCCGCCAGCCTACAGGATTTGATATGATGTTTTGTACGTGCGACCGCTTAAGACGATATTTGTTTTCAGTATCTGCTTAAATGATGTATGTTATGTTTGACTAAACCTTTGATATGTCGATCTGGTACGTAAGTATGTTTGGGTGTCCAAATAGGGCACCAGTCGCGGCCCACGGGGCTGGGTCGTGACACCTATATTCACGCAATACCTCCAAAAGCTGTAGAATTTTCTCCTCGATCAGTAAGGCTGAAACAATCACTGGCAATGTATTGTTCGGACAAAGGAACTCATACATCAGATGTGATAGGAGCTGCTTAAGCTCCAACTTAGGTGGCTCAATGATTGAAGGCTTTGCTGGAGGAGTTGTTCTATTTTCGAGATCAAGATTTAGCTTCTTTAGGTGGTAAGAATATGAACCCAACCCAACAAGTGAATTAACTGTCTCCATATAACCTTCTATGTCTTCTGCATTAAAGTTCACAAGAATACCGGCTAGATCTTCACCCAAACTTTTTATTCTTCCATCTTGAACTCCACCGCTTCATCAACAACATCAACCGAATCAATTACCAAAATGCTCTCGTAAGCACTTGGTAACTTCATCCCCTTGCTAGCCTGAAAAGTAACTTCTTCATCGTTGACTCAGAACTTGATTTCATTTTTCTCTGAATCAGTCAGAGCTCTCCCTGTAGCAAGGAAGGGTCTCCCCAGAATAATAGGAATGTCCCGATTAACAGCACAGTCAAGAATCACAAAATCAGCATGCAACATAAAGTCATCAACCCGCATAAGCACATCATCAACCATACCAACAAACCTTTTGATAGACCTATCAGCCATCTGCAACCTCATAGTAGTTGGCCTTGGCATCCCCAAACTTGATTGTTTGTATATAGCAAGAGGCATCAAATTAATACTCGCCTCATTATCACAAAAAGCACGAGAAAAATGATGGTGCCCAACAGAATAAGGAATGGTGAACGCCCCATGATCGCTCTTTTCCTGAACAGTAGTAGTTGAGATGATGGAACTCACAGTGTGAGTCAAACTCATGATTTCATATTGCACCATTTTCTTCTTGGTCAGCAGATCCTTCAAATATTAGGCAAAATCGGGCATCTCCTTGACAGCTTCCAAGAAGGGAAAATTCAGAGATAACTGCTTCAACTGATCATAAAAATTCACGAACTTAGCATCTTCGTTCTTGTTTACCACCGTCTAAGGAAAGGGAGGTTTAGACTTGAAAAGCTAAGTCAAAGGGCGGAGATCCCCTTTCATAATCTTCTTGCTCGTGTCATCAGCCACCTTAACAATCTTTGGAATATCAGTAACCTTCGTGTCAGTAGGATTCTCATAAAAAATAATTGGTGTTTCAGACTGCACCTCTTCCTCTTCATCTATCGGCTCAAGATCAACAACCTTCTTATCAGCCCCTTGGAGTGTTTTACCATCCTAGTAGTGATGGCAAACACACGGTCTACACCGCCTCCCCTATTCTTCAGATTCAGAATAGTGTCACTCGGAAGTCCTACCTTTTTAGGAGGGTGCTGCTCTCTAGAAATATCCCTCATCTGTGACTCAAGCTTCTGAATAGCCGTTGTATGGGAACCCACTGTCTCTGTCAGCCCAGATAAAGTCCTCTCAGACTTAGACTGATTTTCTAGAATCTTCTCAAGCATTGCTTCAACCTTCGAACTACCTTGCTCTGTTGACTGCCCTTTCGGTGGTATATAAAGATTGGAACTCTTGTTCCCAAAATTGTTACTGTTGTTGAAGCTCCCTTGGTTCGCACCACCATAATTATTGTTGTATTTCCCTGAGTTGTTATAAGCACTTTGACCTTGCTGAGGTCTCCATTGATTCTGATTCTGGTAACCACCTTGGTAGTTCTGTCTTTGATAACCCCCTTGAGAGTTATTCACATAGTTAGCATCTTCAACCTGCATAGGAGTCCCATCATCAAACAGACCATCTTGAGTTTGGTACATCCCTTTTGGCATAATTGTATCATCGTCACAAACATTTACCTTCTTAATCTGGGTTTCATCAAACTTCTTTGTTAGCAAGGAAATATTTGTTGCAAGCTCTGTCAATGTTTGTTGGGTATCTAGATTGTTATATCCCGTATTTTTGAACGTCAGATTATTTGCTGAGGTGGGACCCACACATCGAGATTTTTTGGGACATCTGAAAATTCATATGAATCACATATGAGAAGTTAAACACGACTCAAGAAGGACCCTTGGGCCAAATCAAAGTGGAAGTCCTCCAAACGAATATTTTTAAGAAAACGTTTTCGGGTGATCTGACTTCAAGGGGAAAAAACGGTATTATAAGTTTGGAATTTGGAAAAGTATCAAGAAATAGAAGTTGTAGATAATTGAATTATCTTTCCAACCATAGGTCGTGGGTGCCCAGGTGACATCGGTACAAGGAGATATGAACGTTTTAAGGTCGAAAGGTCAGTGGGCTAGGCCCAACTCGGGACCAAACCGAGTTGGCCCAAACAATTCAAAAAAAAATAATAAGGCCCAAATTTGTGAGGCCTAACCGGCCATGGTTATGGCCCAAGCCCATATTAAATAAACTTTGGTCAATAAATAAGATGACTAAGTCATCTTTATCCCACAACCTCTAGAATATTCAAGAAGTTGAAGAACAAGAAAGAGAAGGAGAAAAGTTGAAGGCCATTTCGGCCAAGGGTAAATTTCCAAGGAAAAATTGATAAAAATTCTTCAAAAATCATTTTCTACCAAGTAAAGGGTGCTTAACAAGGTGGAGTTGTTGTTGTAGCAAGAAAGATTCAAAATCATATAAGTTGCCAAGTTGTAGTCAAGTGAGAAGTTGAAGAAGAAAGGTGAGTTTTGATCTTTCTTTATGTGTTATATATGGTTTATATGTGTTGTAGTATGCTAAAATGGATGAAATTCATGAAGGAGAGAAATATAGTATATGGCCGTATATATATATATATATATATATATATATATATGTAGGAGTCATGCTTCAATTATTTTAATTAGTGTTTGGTTGTTATTGTTGTGAATGATATGTGGAAAATGGAAGTTGAATAAATTTGGAGAGGTTGTAGTGTGTATGCTTGATGTTGGCCGTGTAGTTGTAGAGTAATATGGAAGAAAAGGAGTCAATTCTATTTAATGTTTTGGTTGTAGTTGAATTGTGGATGCTAGATTGCTAATGAATGCATAATAATCTTGTGAAGTTGAAGTAGGTGGAGGTTTGTTTTAGAAGTTATGTGAATTGAATGTAATGTTCTTGCATGCATGGAAGGTAATGTGGTTAGTATGATGTTGTTGGAATATAGATCATGAGGTTGTGATTGTTTTCATTAAAGTTAGAAAGTTTTTGGAAGAAGTAGTAAGTTGATTGAATATGGAAGTTGTTAGTATTGTTGTTGTTGGAATTGTGGTTGATATTTTGGCCGGGTTTGAATTCCCGGGATTGTTGTTGATTGAAATTAGCCAAGTTGAACTTGGTGGGATGGAGTATTTATAGGGGAAGTGCTGCCGAAATTTCGGTAGCCAAATGTTTCCTTAAGAATTCAACTCTAAGTATCCTAATAAGAGTTTTGGTAAACATGACAAATTTGCAGATTTTGACGAGATTGCAACGTGAATTCGGAATAGCAAAAGAAGCGGAAAGAGGTATGTAAGGTTTCACCCTTCTTTCTATGGCATGTCTTAGGCGTAATAAGTTGGGTACACGCCTCGGGGACAACTCTCTTCCCCGGAATCCGCATCCAAAGTTTTCCACTTTTTGTTCAATAGAATTGAACTAGAAAGTGTGCAAATGATGGAAAGACCTCTTAAACCCCTAGAACTTGCATAAGTGGGACCCGATTACCCTAGGACCCTCACAATTAATGACATGACACGTAATATATGTAAATCATATACGTCACCCCATCCGGCCCGAGGTGGGCCCGCTACTCTCGGATTTTTCCTTACAGTCTTGCTTGACTTACTTAAAGTGAATCTAAAGGGAACTTTTATCCCGATTTCGTTACCAAATGATAAGTACTGTGACTCCTCTAACGAGGGCACTTCCATGACGATAATGATAACAATGATGCTAGATAAGAGGATATGCCTATGATACGTACTACCGGAACGACTCTATGACTAAGATGAGTAAGCTAAGTATCTTATGTAAACATGAAAATGATAAACTAATTTTTGAATCTTATTTATATTTCCTAGCTATGACTTTATTTTATAAAAGATTTCAAAGTCTATGAACTGTCATCTATGATGCCCCGATTTCATTCTACGTTTACTTTAATATTATTTCCCGTTGGTAGTCTCACCTTAAAATACTCGTTCCTTCAAGGTAAGACAAAGCGATCACGAGTATTCTATAATATAATCGGAGGTCACCGACCATTACGTCACTCTGATGACTACATGATTCTTCTTTGGGCTTTCCTGCGTGCCTATGAGACATATGTATATAGGATACGTAAAAGCATATAAGACATGTAAATGTATGTAAGATATGTGTATATATTTTTAAAACATGCACATGACGAAAGAGCTAGAGCGCTATAGACGCTGACACATGCACATGATACACGTATATGTATATGATAAAAACACCAGAGCGCTATAGACGCTGATGTACCTACACGACACACGTATATGTATATGATAAAAGAGCTAGAGCGTTATAGACACTGATATATGTACATGATATATGCATGTGTATACGGGGAAAATGGAGGTAAGGGCAGAGCGTTATGAACGCATATCCACCTGATCAGTTGGCATTACATGATATGATATCGTCCCGGACGCGGGATGTATATATTTATGGTTAAATGGATCGGCTGCCGATGCCTCGGCAATATGAGATGTCCTATTTTATATGTATATGTATATGAACAACGGAAGATTCTTAAAGGAAAGCTAAGTACGCATAGCACCTGCCAAGGGTATATATATATACAGGTTATGTTTCTATCCCAGGACATGTGTTGTAACTCTCTTATGTCATTATACATGATTCGTATTTTCCGTATATTACTATTCATGCCTTACATACTCGGTACACTATTCGTACTGACGTCCTTTCTTGTGGACGTTGCGTTTCATGCCGCGCAGGTCAGTGGACTTGATCCTTAGAAGCCTTACCAGCAGTGTTGACAGCGCTCCAGTTGTTCCGGAGCCCCACTTTCGTGGTACTATTTTGTGTATGTATTTTCGGGCACGGCAGTACTCTGCCCTTTCTATGTATAAGTGTATTATGTCTAGAGGCTCGTAGACAGATATGTACAGTTAGTTAAGTACAGTTAGGCATATGGTGTTTTGGCATGCTAATGTTGATGTATAAGTGATAATGAAGTTTATTAGTCTATATTCAGAATGACGCCGCTAATGTTAATGTTAAAAAAAATGGCTCTGTTTACATGGCTTGCTAAGAGGTAAAGGTAAAACGATAGACAAGGGGTGCTCGGTACAAGTATCGGGTACTCGTCACGGCCCCTAGACGGGTCGTGACATAGATTCTCCTTTAACATATTTTGGATCATAGTACTACCATAAGGTACAACATCAACGTCGTTTGAGTGCCAAGCCTGATTGTGAGTAGTCAGCTTGTCAAGTATGTTGGTCACTCGTCGATAAGATTTGTTCACGAAACAACCATCAGCTGCATTATTAGCAACTGACTGCGTCACTGGATCTAGCACTCGGTAGAACTTCTCCATTAATATGTGCTCCGGAAAACCATGATTTGGACTCTTCTGCAAATACTTCTTGAATCTCTCCCAAGCTTCATATAGTTGTTCCCCCGGTCGCTGCTTAAATTCATAGATCTTGTCACGAATTTCAGCTTTCTTGCTAGGAGGGTACCATTTCTTGAGAAAAACAGTCACCCTCTCTGCCTATGTAGTAATCGAATTTCGGGGAAGCTTCTCAAACCATGTTCTTGCATCTCCAGCTAAGGAATATTTGAATAACCTCATCCAAATAACATCTTGTGAAACGTTGTTTTGGATGTGAGTAGTACACACATCCACAAAATTCTGCAAATGACGTTGAGGGTCGTTTTCGGTAGAGTTCCGAAAGTATCCCTCAAGCTTCAACAACTGGCATAGAGAGGAGTCAATTTTCCTGCTAACAACTCCAACTTGAGGATGAACAATAGCAGAGGCATAGTCCTCCTCTGGAATAAGATCAGCAAAAACATTATCTTCATCCGATTCATTCGCCTGATTATTCAATCAACTCCCCTGGTTACCAGCACGTTGATGTTACTGATTCTGATTCATTTTCACATGGTTTACAAAGAGTATCAAACAAGGCATGATGGAATAAGCAAAATACTTCAATCAAAGCAAACACTATTTAGTATTTTCAAAACCATATTCCCCGGCAACAACGCTAAAATTTGATGCGCTCAAATTACACCTATTAATGGTATAACGCGGACGATGTCAAATATAGTAACCCAACTAGGTTGGGGTCGAATCCCACAGGGAATATGGTGTGAAAATGTTACTAAACTCATAGAATGCTTAATTTAGGTCTAATGTCTTAATCTGATGATGTTTGTAAAAGTAGGGGTTTTTTATGACTAATTGCTAACTAATTGCTTTGGATGTAATTTATGGTAAAAGAAACTAAGGTTGTTTCCCCGTTAGATAAAGTGTATGATCATGGGTATTGATCTCAATATACTTCAAATGGATCATTATATGAATGCACTTAACCTCTATATGAATCTCTACTATTTTCCAATAAATAAAGATTATCTCTTTCTATGATTTCCCAAATATAAGAAAGTAACTATGAAGAACGGTTAATTATGCCCAGTAAATTCTTCTTATTCCTAAGAGAATTTATTAAACAAAGTTTAAAGCTTTGAGTCCTTGTAATTTATTCTTACCAACCCTAATTATTTTTCCAAATTCATCAAGGTTTATGGTTTTAATCAATGTTTGCAACCATTAATTATTAATGAAGAATGAAGAATAAATAAACCCTAATAATCCATTATGTGTATATCAATCACAAAACCCAACCACAAAACACCCATCAGTTGGGTTCACAACCCTAGTAAGGGAATTTAGCTACTCATAGAAGAAGAAGAAGAAGAACAATAAGAAATAATGGAGATCATAATGCTTACAATTGATTGCTTGGAATTGAAGAGAAATTAATTGCAATTGTTTGTAATCCCAAAAAACTTCCAAAACCATGAGTATGTAGTGCTAAGGAAATAAAAACTGAAATCTGGTGAATTGTACTTTACAAGAAACCTAAATAAGGTATTTATAAGAGTCTAAGTCGTGCAAAATAAGATTGACAGTCGTGCAAAATAAGATTGACAAAATTTCCCCCAACGGACCAATGTACGGACCATACATTTTATACGGTCCGTATAATCAGTGAACATTTCTTCGTAAAATCTTCTTCAGTTGCCAGATATACGATCCATTTTTACGGACCATATATATTATATGGTCCGTATAACTTGTCCGTAAAATCCTCTTCCCTTTAAGACTTCACTGGAACCAATCTACGGTGGGATTTACGGATCGTAAATAATATACGGTCCGTACTTCGGGCTTGACTTCCTCTTCAGGTCTAAGGCCTCACTGTTATGCATCTACGATGGCTTTTACGGACCGTAAATATTCCGTGGTCCGTATGTTTCTCCGTGTAAGTCAGGCTTCAGTTATTTTTCTTTCTTTGAACGTCTTTTTACTCCATTTCACCGACTTGCTCCCGAAATACATTAAACATCTGCAACACATCACCAACACATAAAAAAAAACACATCAAAAAGACCAAGACTTGTTAAAAAACAAGTAAAACTTACAGCCAAAGAGCATCGAATGTGCCATAATTTCACGGCATATCAATATCCTCCTCTAACTGGATTTTATGCTCACAAAACCCAGAAGGAATCCCCCGAATGTTTGTTTTGGTCCAACCAATAGCACCTCTATACTGATGCAATATCTCCAAAAGCCTCTCAATCTACTCCTCAGTCAGTAATGCTGAAACAATCACTGGTAATTTATTATTTAGAACAAGGAACTCATACTACAGATGTGATGGGAGCTGCTTAAGCTCAAGCTTCGGTGGCTCAGTGACAGAAGGCTTTGCTGGAGGAGTTTTTCTATTTTCCAGATCAAGATCAAGCTTCTTTGGGTGGTAAGAATATGAGCCCAACCAAACAAGTGAATTAACCATCTCCACATAACCCTCCATGTCTTTAGTATCAAAATTGACAAGAATAGCAGCAAGAGCTTCTCCCAAACTTTCTTCTTCCATTTTGAATTCCACCGCTTCATCAACAACATCAAAAGAATCAATCACCGAAATGCTCTCATAAGCACTTGGTAACTTCATTCCCTTATTTTTCTGGAAAGTCACCTCTTCATCATTGACTCGGAATTTTATTTCGTTCTTTTCCGAATCCATAAGTGTCACGACACAACCCCGTAGGCCGTGACTAGTGTCCGAATTGGACACTCATATCACCTGTTAACTATAATCTTTTATAACTAGCATATTATGAACTTATTTGTATAAAAAAAAAAGGTCATTATTCTAAAGCTGTCACAATTCTGTATGTCGTAGGCACCTGTCTCCTGAGGAGTTACGATCTTCAACAACAACATATATATATTTACGCAAGCCGACAAGGCTGCCACTACACGCAACCTCCCAAACATATATATATATATATATGCAAGCCGACAAGGCTGCCATTACGAACGGGTACGCCCCAAACAAAAGTCATATTCATACAACGCAACAACAACGATATACATACCCACACATGTGTCCACAGACCTCTAAGAGTAATGACAGAATCATATGATGGGACAGGGCCCCGCCGTACCCCGACTAAACACATATATATACAACAAAAGGGAGTTATACCACAAGCTAGGCTCCGGAACAAAGGAGCACTCCAAAGTAGCTTAATAGATATCCTAGGCTGGCGGATCTCCGAAACGAGCGTCTGTACCTGCGGGCATGAACGCAGCCCCCCGAAGAAAAAGGGGTCAATACGGAATATGTACTGAGCATGTAAAGCATGAAATATAGTAATAGACTCATACTGAGACAAGGTGTGTAGGACCCAATGCAACAAACAAGATTTCATAAAACTTGCCTTTGAACATATTTCATCTGTATCGTTCTCATATCAATATCAATATAGAGTTCTGTAACCAAGGCTGAATAATCATTTTGTATATAACATATATAACGTGTCCCGGCCCTTTAGTGAGGGACTCGGTAATTATAATCATAGCATCATAACATAAACATATACGTGTCCCGACCTTCTAGTGAGGGACTCGGTAATAAGGAATATATGCCCTCCTAGCCGCCATCTCCATATCATCATGTCATCATATCATCATATCATCATATCATCATATATATATAACGTGTCCCGGCCCTCTAGTGAGGTGCTCGGTGAGTAATATAGTAAATATGCGCACGAAAACGTGTCCTGGCCCGGGACTGAGTGAAGGATATAGCAGTAAGCACGAGCAGAATAATAAGCAACCACATATATGCAATTCATCATTTGAGACTCAATGGATAAGTAACTAACCAGCTCTAATGTGTCAAGATAATAATCATATTCAGTTCTTTTTAAATCTCATTACAAGTTATAGCAAGGAACGTTTCAGATTTCATGTACATGTATCAATTTGACAAGGTGTAACTTTTGATAGTCAAGTATGCCTTTAATTATGCAATTATTTAAAAGTAGGAACTTCTATACATCATTCATTAGTCAATCATACAGTAGGCTCGTGACCATAACATTACGGAATGAATAGAATCATAAGTCATGCTTGGAACTAGAGAGTAGAATTTACCCCAAGGTTCATATCATTTCTTACTTACGTCTAGGACATGCCAAAAGAAAGAAGGAATAGGCTTTACATACCTTTAGCGTTTAGTCGTATTATAACTTGTACTTGCTGCCCAATAGTACTTATCCTATATCAAGATATCAAAAGCTACAATTAGTCTACGAGGGAATTCAATATGTATTTTAACGTTAACAATCCCCTTCCAATATTTAGACGACGTTTCGTTTGCATTCAAACCAACTAGTACTACAAGCTAATATTGTTAGTCATTCTTTCATGTATCAATCCGAACTTGTTTAAACACGACTTAAGGGAACTTTGGACAGTCCGTACATCATTTAAAACAGGCCCTTATCCACGGCCGAACAGCACACACAACATTACCATTTTTCCTTCGCAATTTTCCAACTTCAACTACAACGACAACAACACGTTTACAACATTACTTATACGATTATTGGAACTGTTTTAGCATCATATTACTCTTACAACAGCCCACAAACCATTTCAGTTTCAACTTGAATCATTAAGCTTCACTTTCACTATACGTTCATAACAATAATCAATATTCAAAAGGCACAACTCTACTCCTATCATCAAAATAGTCCACGGTTTGGACTGTTTTCCCCCTTCAACATGATTCATTTCTTTAACACCTCAATTCATATATTCACTATGCATACAATACACCATAATGTCCATAACAACAACAATCAAAACATGACACAAAACAGTCCATAAATTCCTCTAAAGCAGTCCCCTACACGGCTTCAACATAACTACAACAACTTCATGATTTTCATCCAATTATCCATACTACAACACATTCAATTCATTCCCAATACATGTACAAGGAGATTAAGCATCATTTCACCTAAGTCTACATCACACGGCCCACTTCAACTTCAAGAAAAATAGTCCAATACCAACATGCAACATCATAAACATTCAATTCACCACAAAACATATGAAAAGGGATCAACTTCTTACCTTATCACCCAATGCATCAATCGGCTAAGCCTTCAAATCCATTTCTTGAAATTTAACACTTGTTCTTGCTATACCCATGAATGCTACACGTTATTATACCTCTATAAGGGAGTTAAATTGCTTGAAAAACTGATTTTTAGATCAACTTTGGGGCACCTCTCTCTCGGCCAGCTCTAGCCGAGAGACCCTCTCTCTCTATATCTATATTTCTTGCTTTGTGAATGTTTAAATGAGTTGCTTAGTGATTTATGAATCATAATTTTGCCTTATATATTCCTTCCATGAATTGGACATGTGTCCCACTAAAATTTTTGGGTCAAAAACCATTGACCACATCACTAACCTACACGGCCAACTATGGCTTATAATAATGGACTGATTTTTGTTTCCCAATCCCACTTAATAATCCAATCATGGTTAATTAAATCCCAATTTTCCATTAATGCTTCTATACCAAATGAAATTTGTAGGTAACTTGTGACTTGAAGCGAAACCGGAAGTTAAAGTCTCTACTTCATATCTTAAAATAGTCTTGTCTTTAGCTTGTCGCGTTTAGTTTAAAACGTCCCAATGTATGAAATATATGGGGTATAACATCCTCCCTCCCTTTAGAACATTCGTCCTCGAATGTCGATTTTATCCCGTCGGGTTCTATAAGAGTCTTGGGAAGGGTTTTCCTTATCGCTAACATATAGATTGAGCAGACAATTAACACAATCAAGCAAGGGGGTTTAGATTACCTGTAGGCGTGGAAAACAAGTGAGGATATTTCTTTTTCATCTCCTCTTCAGCCTCCCAAGTCATCTCCTCCCTATTATTGTTCCGCCACAACACTTTAACCGACGCCACATCTTTTGTTCGTAATCTCTTGATTTGTCGATCAAGTATGGCTATAGGCTGCTCTTCGTATGATAGCTCCTCTGTTACCTGGATATCATCTGCAGGAAACACCCTGGAAGGATCACTTATATACTTCCGAAGCATTGACACATGGAAGACCGGATGTACTGCTTCTAAATCCGCTGGTAGATCCAACTCGTAGGAAACTTGTCCTACCTTACGGATAACTTGATAAGGTCCAATGTATCTCGGGCTCAACTTCCCTTTCTTGCCGAATCTCATAACACCCTTCATGGGTGACACCTTCAAGAACACCCAATCGCCAACCTGAAATTCCAAGTGTCGACGTCGATTATCTGCATATGACTTCTGCCGACTCTGGGCTTCCAGTAACCTTTCCTGAATAAGCTTCACCTTATCGACAGCCTGCTGAACCATATTTGGGCCTATTAGCTTAGTCTCACCAACTTCAAACCAGCCTATAGGGGATCTACACTTCCTGCCATATAGAGCTTCGTATGGTGCCATTTGAATGCTAGAATGGTATCTATTGTTATAAGAAAACTCGATCAGCGGCAAGTGATCATCCCAGCTGCCCCTAAAATCAATGACACAGGCCCGTAACATATCTTGTAGCGTCTGAATGGTACGCTCGGCCTGTCCGTCAGTCTGAGGGTGGAATGTTGTGCTGAGACTCACCTGTGTCCCCAATCCCTCCTGGAAGGATCTCCAGAAATTAGCTGTAAACTGGGCCCCTCTATCAAAGATAATAGCTGTGGGAACCCCATGAAGTCTCACTATCTCCTTAAGATACAATCTGGCATAATCTTCAGCTGAATTGTTATGTTCCGTGTTGTCGTATAATTGGAAATCGAGAAATAATCAAGACTTGTGTGTTATGAGGAAATATTTTGATTTTAGTGGATATGACTATGTTGGTTATGAAATCAGTAATGTTAAGACATCGGGGAAGGCCGAGGGTAAATTTGGAATTTCGGAAATTACAAAACGAGAGTTTTAACGAATTGGGCTCAACAAAAAATAAAAGAAAATTGAGGCCCAAACCACAAAGGTGGCCGGCCATGATCCATGGCTAGCCCAAGCCATGAATTAAAAAGGTCATGTGATTATCATGTGATCATTAATCAAGCAAGCATGATATATATATACATGCTTATCCTTAGAATGTTCAAGAAAGACCAAAAAAAAAAAATCTAGAGCTCCAAGCCAAGAGGCTCTCGGCCGAACCCTCTCCAAGAAACAAAAATAATTTTCCTAGCTTTGATTCTCATCCAAAAATCTTGTTCTTCCCATATTTGTAGTGTACTCAAGCCGCTCTTCAACGTGATACAATTAGTTTGGCGAAAGGTGCGCGTTTGCGGCAAGTCGGAAATTTAAGAAAAGGTAAGAATTTTGCTATTCTTTTGTTATGGAATTTGTATGAATGTGATAAGGATTGAGAATAGACGAGAATTCCGTAACTTTGATGTGTGTGCAAAACCGTGTGTGTGTGTGTGTTGGGTGTTGTGGCCGTGACTTGAGTGGAGTAGAAGACAATGTGAAATTGATTTGTTTAGTTGGTTTGTGGCGTCGTTGTGACCTTTATAACGTAAATGAATGATTAACGAATTGAAATGGCATTGGAAATGGTTGTGGAGTATTATGGGAAAGTGTATACCTTTTGTATAATTGTGTATATTGTTGTATAATTATGATGCTAAAGACTTTAAATGGGACTTATGGTTGTTGTTAATGAATTTGGAATGAAACAATGCGAGTTAGTATGTTCGTCGTAGCTGTTGACATTTCGGATGAAATATGGAAAGTGACGAACTCCTAGAACTTATGTATATTGTTTGGAACATAATTGGGATGTGTTTGAATAACCTTGAATGAGTGAATGAATACAATAATGTGGACATTAATTGGTATTGTGAAGTTTGAATGAAAGTTGTCAACTTATAGAAAAAGGAAGAATATTGAAGTTAGAATGATTTAGTTATGGTTTATATTGTTTGATGACGTTTGGGTTGTTGTTGTTGATTTTTATCGAGCCGAGCTAAGTCTCGGGGGTGTTAGATTTATAGGGGAAATGCTGCCGAAATTTCGGTAGATAAAAATCAAGTTAATGGTAATTTTAAGCCTAAGAATCTCAAATTGGTAACTTTGACCATTTGCAGATTTCGGACGAAACGGGATTTGATTTTAAGGAGAGCATAAGACGTCTATAAGGTATGTAAAGCTCCCTACTTCTTCGTTTGGCATGTCTTAGTATGTTAAGTGAATATTGGAACCTCCGGAGCAATTCTGCTCCTCGAAACCCGATTCACAAAAAGGTTACTATTCATTCAATTCAATTGAAGCCTAAAGGCTCTATTTTGGCTGGAATGCAACCAAATGTCCGAAACCTATCGAAATGTGATCGGGTCACTTGGAAATGATTATGTATGACCTTTTGGCCTCTAACTGTTCGTAAATTATGTTCGCCACCTCAATTTGACTCAAGGTGGGCCCGCTAACCCCGAGACGCCCTATTTGTCCTATTGGGCTCTCCTATTGGACAAAGTTTGATTTGAATTCTTCGATTTTGGAACTTCCCCTTATGAAATATGTTTTGATTATTATAATATGTTAAATTACGTTTTGTGCCATACGCACTACTTTGGAAACTTTTTGTGAAGTAAACCTTCGTATTAGCTAAGTATTCGTTCATTTTGGATTAGAAAATGACTTATGAAATCATTATGTTTTGAAAGGCTATTTTGAAATATGATTTGCATTTGTTTGCTCACGACTCCGCTCGTGCCTTACTATGACTTCGTTCACCGGTTCCCGGGCCGGTTATGATTCGTGCGCCCTATGATAATTCGGCCGTATGCTGTGTTACGGTTCCCGAGGCCTCGCCATAGGGTCGGGTTCCGTTTGGAGTTATGCTGTGATATGGCTTGTGATGCGATACGCTCACTTATGTTTGTGTTCGGGGATGTACGGAGATTCGAAACCTTCTGGTGTTATGCTGTGTGTGGCGCCAGCGTCGGAGTGGCGACCACGTTCTTGAGCGTTTGCATGATTTCGTTTGCATTATGTATATGTATATGATTTGATACGGATTTTGACATACTGATTGGTACTTCCCTTTGATATTCGGTTTGCTTTCAGTTTTGGCTCATATTTCTGTACTCCGTGCTTTACATACTCAGTACATATTTCGTACTGACCCCCTTTCTTCGGGGGCTGCGTTTCATGCCCGCAGGTACAGACATTGGTGACCCTCCACTGTAGGCTTCACTCTCTGCTATTTCGGAGTACTCCTTCTTGACTCGGAGTCCACTTTTGGTACAAACTTCTTTTGCTATGTATATATTCTGTACATTTGACTATTTGGGTACGGCGGGGCCCTGTCTCGCCATATGTCTTTGTTTTGAATTCGTAGAGGCCTGTAGTCATATATGTGGGGCGAGGGTCCTATGTATGTTTGTTTGATTTTGTTTTCTGGTCTTACAGCGGTCAGTTTGTTATGATGGCCCTAAATGGCCCTTATGCTTATATTTGCACTTATGACCGGTGATGTCTATTCCGCCGCTCCGTTTGGATTCGATATGACATTTTGATTTGTGCGACCGCTTAAGACATATTTTGATATAACCTATGTTGATATGACTTTTATGAAATTCTGAAATATGTTCGGATTTGGTAAATGAATATGTGATTTGGTCTGGGTACCCAGGTAGGGTGCCAGTCGCGGCCCACGAGGCTGGGTCGTGACAAAAGTGGTATCAGAGCAGTCTGTCCTCGGAATGTCTACAGGCCGTGTCTCGTAGAGTCTTGTTTATCGATGTGTTGTGCACCACATCTATACACAGGGAACTACAGGGCATTTAGGATGTTACTTTCTTTGGAATCTTAGATCGTGCGATAGAGCTGTGCTATTAGGATGATTCTGACCTGACTCGTTCTTGTGTTTGCAGTGATGCCTCCGAAAAAGGAAACAGCGGCCCAGAAGGGCAAAGCGAGGATGGGAGAGACTAGTCAGGCACAGCGATCTACCCGGGCTCATGTTTATGATTTGCCTGAGGTTGTGCCTCATTCTGAGGGTTCTGCTACACCCCCACTAGTACAGCCTGGAGCAGGACCTTCAGCAGTTCCAGAGGTTCGTGTACCCGCTCCTGAGACTCCAGCTCCTCAGCCAGGGGTGGAGGATAGGACCCTGAGGGAGGCTGTACAGTTGCTGACTACACTGGTGGCAGGACAGGCTCGCCGACGAGGGCGGAGGGACGATGATGATGATGACAGGCGGGACAGCCTGAGAGTTCGGGAGTTTTTATTATGTGGCCCTCCAGAGTTTTTCGGGTCTAAGCCCGACGAGGACCCCCACGATTTTATTCGGGGGATGCGGCGCTCACTGGACTTGGTCAGGGCTTCAGAGACCGAGTCGGTCGAGCTGGCTTCGCACAGACTTCGAGATATTGCCTCTCACTGGTACGAGACTTGGGAGTTATCTAGGGGTGAGGGTGCTCCTCCAGCTACGTGGGACCAGTTTGTGACTGATTTCACCCGCCACTTTCTACCCCCAAAGTTGCGGCGGGCACGGGCCGACCGATTCTTACATTTGCAGCAGAGGGGTCGGAGTGTTCGCGAGTATAATCTTGAGTTTGATTCTCTGGCCCGATATGCACCGGCCGTGGTAGCAGATATGTCCGATCGGATGCACAGATATGTTATGGGATTGGATCGGTATTTGATCGATGGCTGTATGGCAGTGTCATTGCAGACAGATATGGACATTGCCCGACTTCAGGCCTATGCGATGGGTATGGAGGACCGTCACAGTTCTGATCATTCTGGTAGAGACCGGGACAGGAGGCCGCCCAAGAGGGCTCGGGCCGCAGGTTATTCCGAGGATTCTCGAGGCGGACAGCCTCAGCAGCAGCAGTCAGGCAGACAGCTACCTCCGTCCGGCCGGAGTACTCAGTCATGCAGCCGGAGATTTGATAGTGCGGGACCGTCTGGGGCCGGTCAGAGCTCCAGAGCGGCAGGTTCATAGGTATCCAGAGGCCCCAGCCAGGCCAAACCACCCAGGCTCCGTTGTTCTCATTGCGGGAAGTCTCATCCTGGGGAGTGCTATCGAGCCACTGGAGCTTGTTTTTCGTGTGGTGGTCAGGGCCATTTTATGAGAGATTGTCCGTTGGCCAGCGGTTCTGGTAGTGTGGCTCAGCCGACAGGGTCAGCCGCCGGTTCATCATCTGCTCTATCTGTTGCACGCCCTGCAGGGCGAGGTGCGCCGACACCGGCGGGATGCGGTCGAGGCCACGGTGGCGTTTCAGGTTCTAGCGGTCCTTCGAACCGCATATATGCTTTGACCAGCCGCCAGGATCAGGAGGCTTCGCCAAACGTCGTCACAGGTACATTACTGGTTTTCTCCAGATCTGTATATGCATTGATTGACCCTGGTTCTACTTTATCATATATTTCCCCGCTCGTTGCTAGTAAGATTGGGATAGTGTCTGAGCCTATAGAGCTATTTGAGGTAGCTACGCCAGTTGGGGATTTTGTTATAGCGAGACAGATCTATAGGGATTGTTCTGTGACTATTTATGATCGTTGCACTAAGGCTGATCTGATAGAGTTAGACATGCTTGAGTTTGATGTCATTATGGGTATGGACTGGTTGTCTTCCTGTTATGCTAATGTTGACTGCCAGAAAAAGGTAGTCCGTTTTCAGTTTCCAGGGGAACCAGTCATAGAGTGGTTCGGATCTACTGCATCGCCGAGGGGTAAGTTTATTTCATACCTCAAGGATAAGAAGATGATCCAGAAGGGTTATATCTATCATTTGGTTCGTGTGCACGATACTGCAGCGGAGATACCTACCCTCCAGTCCGTTCCGGTCGACAGTGAGTTTCCAGATGTATTTCCTGACGAGCTTCCTGGCCTTCCGCCTGAGCGGGAGATTGATTTTACTATAGAGTTGATGCCGGATACGCAACCTATATCTATTCCCCCGTACAGGATGGCACCGGCTGAGTTGAAAGAGTTGAAGGAGCAGCTGAAAGATTTGTTGGATAAGGGCTTTATCAGATCCAGCACATCACCCTGGGGAGCGCCGGTATTGTTTGTTAGAAAGAAAGATGGGTCACTGCGGATGTGTATCTACTACCGGCAGCTGAATAAGGTGACTATTAAGAATAAATATCCCCTCCCACGGATTGATGACTTGTTTGATCAGCTGCAGGGTGCTAAATATTTTTCGAAGGTAGATCTGCGCTCAGGTTATCATCAGGTGCGAGTGCGGGAGTCAGATATCCTGAAGACTGCTTTCAGGACCCGGTACGTGCACTATGAGTTCAGAGTTATGTCTTTCAGGCTGACTAATGCTCCAGCGGTATTTATGGATCTGATAAATCGGGTATTTCGGCCTTTTCTGGACATGTTTGTTATTGTGTTTATTGATGATATTCTGATTTATTCGCGATCAGCCGAGGAACATTCAGATCATTTGAGGACGGTACTTGGTATTCTTCGTCAACAGAAGTTATACGCTAAATTCTCCAAATGTGAATTCTGGTTAACTTCTGTGGCATTCTTGGGCCATATTGTCGGTGCAGACGGTATTCGAGTCGATACGCAGAAGATCGAGGCTGTACAGAATTGGCCCAGGCCTACTACACCGTCGGAGGTGCGCAGGTTTCTGGGATTGGCCGGATATTATCGCAGGTTCGTGGAGGATTTTTCTTCTATTGCAGCACCACTGACGAGGCTTACTCAGAAAGCAGCAAAATTTCAGTGGACCGATGCCTGCGAGCGCAGCTTTCAGATGCTGAAAGAGAGATTGGTTACGACCCCAGTATTGACTCTTCCAGAGGGATCAGACGGGTATGTTGTCTATTGTGACGCCTCTGGTATTGGGATAGGTTGTGTATTGATGCAGCACGGTCGAGTCATAGCCTATGCTTCCCGGCAGCTCAGACCGCACGAGAAGAATTATCCCACTCATGATCTTGAGTTGGCCGCAGTAATTCATGCTTTGAAGATTTGGCGGCATTATTTATATGGGGTCCACATTGATATTTATACGGACCATAAGAGTCTCCAGTATATGTTTAAGCAGAAGGAGCTAAATTTGCGGCAGCGGAGATGGCTTGAGTTACTAAAGGATTACGACGTTTATATTCTGTACGATCCGGGGAAAGCCAATGTGGTAGCTGATGCACTTAGCCGCAAGTCCGTAGGCAGTCTGGCTGGTGTACCATCTAATAAGAGAGATTTGGTTCGTGATATTCATCAGCTGGCCAGCCTCGGAGTTCGTTTGGCGGATTCTGGAGATTCTGGGATTTCTGTTCGTCCAGTTGCTGAATCATCTATTATTCAGGAGGTAAAGCAGCGCCAGTTCGAAGATCCTCTCCTGATTCAGTACAGAGATGTGGCCCTTAATAAAGCAAAGACTCAGTTTGAGATCTCGCCTGAAGGAGTATTATTATATGACGGCAGATTCTGTGTACCGGACGTTGCGGGCTTACGGCGGCAGATTATGGGCGAGGCCCATAATGCACGGTATTCTGTTCATCCTGGTTCCACTAAAATGTATCGGGATCTCAGGTGTTTGTATTGGTGGGACGGCATGAAGAATGATATTGCTGAGTTTGTTAGTCAGTGCCCGAACTGCCAGCAAGTTAAGATCGAGCATCAGAAGCCCGGTGGGTTATTACAGGAGATGGAAATTCCAGCCTGGAAATGGGAGATGATTAATATGGATTTCGTTGTTGGGTTACCGCGCACTCCACGCAGGTATGATTCTATTTGGGTTATTGTTGACAGGCTGGCGAAATCAGCCCATTTCCTTCCGGTTCGGACTACTTATTCGGCTGAGGACTATGCCAGATTGTATATTAGAGAGATAGTCAGACTTCACGGAATCCCTATATCTATTATTACTGACCGAGGTGCCCAGTTTACAGCTAATTTCTGGAGGTCATTTCAGGAGGGATTAGGGACTCAGGTGAGCCTTAGTACAGCTTTTCACCCTCAGTCCGACGGGCAGGCCGAGTGCACTATTTAGACGCTCGAAGATATGTTGCGGGCCTGCGTTATTGATTTCAGGGGCAGCTGGGATGATCATTTGCCGCTTATTGAGTTTGCCTATAATAACAGTTATCACTCCAGCATTCAGATGGCTCCGTACGAGGCCCTTTATGGCAGGAAATGCAGATCTCCTATTGGCTGGTTTGACGTGGGCGAGACTAAGCTAATTGGGCCAGATGTGATCCAGGAAGCTGTAGATAAGGTAAAGCTTATTCGGGAACGATTATTGGCTGCTCAGAGTCGACAGAAAGCTTATGTAGATAGACGACGTCGACCGTTAGAGTTCCAGATTGGCGACTGGGTATTCCTGAAGGTGTCGCCCATGAAGGGTGTCATGAGATTCGGTAGAAAGGGTAAGTTGAGCCCCCAGTACATTGGGCCGTATCAGATCGTTCGAAAGATAGGCGAGGTCGCCTATGAGCTAGACTTACCATCCGACTTGGAGGCCGTACACCCAGTGTTTCATGTGTCTATGTTGCGGAAATGTATTGGTGATCCTTCCAGGATATTCCCAGTTGATGACATTCAGGTGACGGAGCAGTTATCTTATGACGAGCAGCCTGTATCTATTCTGGATCGACAGGTGCGGAGACTACGCACTAAATAAGTGTCCTCCGTCAAAGTCCTGTGGCGCAACAATAATCGGGAGGAGATGACTTGGGAGGCGGAGGACGAGATGAAAAGGAAATACCCTCACTTGTTCCCGACGTCCACAGGTAATCTAAACCTTTCAGTTGCTATGTTGGTTGATAAAAATAATTTTGTATGCCACTAATAATAAAGAACTCCCCCGCCTTGGTCATAAGACTTTATAAGGTTAATTTAACATTCGGGGACGAATGTTCTTAAGGGGGGGAGAATGTTATGTTCCGTGTTGTCGTATAATTGGAAATCGAGAAATAATCAAGACTTGTGTGTTATGAGGAAATATTTTGATTTTAGTGGATATGACTATGTTGGTTATGAAATCATTAATGTTAAGACATCGGGGAAGGCCGAGGGTAAATTTGGAATTTCGGAAATTAGTTTCGGGAATTACAAAATGAGAGTTTTAACGAATTGGGCTCAACAAAAAATAAAAGAAAATTGAGGCCCAAACCACAAAGGTGGCCGGCCATGATCCATGGCTAGCCCAAGCCATGAATTAAAAAGGTCATGTGATTATCATGTGATCATTAATCAAGCAAGCATGATATATATATACATGCTTATCCTTAGAATGTTCAAGAAAGACCAAAAAAAAAAATCTAGAGCTCCAAGCCAAGAGGCTCTCGGCCGAACCCTCTCCAAGAAACAAAAATAATTTTCCTAGCTTTGATTCTCATCCAAAAATCTTGTTCTTCCCATATTTGTAGTGTACTCAAGACACTCTTCAACGTGATACAATTAGTTTGGCGAAAGGTGCGCGTTTGCGGCAAGTCGGAAATTTAAGAAAAGGTAAGAATTTTGCTATTCTTTTGTTATGGAATTTGTATGAATGTGATAAGGATTGAGAATAGACGAGAATTCCGTAACTTTGATGTGTGTGCAAAACCGTGTGTGTGTGTGTGTGTGTGTTGGGTGTTGTGGCCGTGACTTGAGTGGAGTAGAAGACAATGTGAAATTGATTTGTTTAGTTGGTTTGTGGCGTCGTTGTGACCTTTATAACGTAAATGAATGATTAACGAATTGAAATGGCATTGGAAATGGTTGTGGAGTATTATGGGAAAGTGTATACCTTTTGTATAATTGTGTATATTGTTGTATAATTATGATGCTAAATACTTTAAATGGGACTTATGGTTGTTGTTAATGAATTTGGAATGAAACAATGCGAGTTAGTATGTTCGTCGTAGCTGTTGACATTTCGGATGAAATATGGAAAGTAACGAACTCCTAGAACTTATGTATATTGTTTGGAACATAATTGGGATGTGTTTGAATAACCTTGAATGTGTGAATGAATACAATAATGTGGACATTAATTGGTATTGTGAAGTTTGAATGAAAGTTGTCAACTTATAGAAAAAGGAAGAATATTGAAGTTAGAATGATTTAGTTATGGTTTATATTGTTTGATGACGTTTGGGTTGTTGTTGTTGATGTTTATCGAGCCGAGCTAAGTCTCGGGGGTGTTAGATTTATAGGGGAAATGCTGCCGAAATTTCGGTAGACAAAAATCAAGTTAATGGGAATTTTAAGCCTAAGAATCTCAAATTGGTAACTTTGACCATTTGCAGATTTCGGACGAAACGGGATTTGATTTTAAGGAGAGCATAAGACGTCTATAAGGTATGTAAATCTCCCCACTTCTTCGTTTGGCATGTCTTAGTATGTTAGGTGAATATTGGAACCTCCGGAGCAATTCTGCTCCTCGAAACCCGATTCACAAAAAGGTTACTAGTCATTCAATTCAATTGAAGCCTAAAGGCTCTATTTTGGCTGGAATGCAACCAAATGTCCGAAACCTATCGAAATGTGATCGGGTCACTTGGAAATGATTATGTATGACCTTTTGGCCTCTAACTGTTCATAAATTATGTTCGCCACCTCAATTTGACTCGAGGTGGGCCCGCTAACCCCGAGACGCCCTATTTGTCCTATTGGGCTCTCCTATTGGACAAAGTTTGATTTGAAATCTTCGGTTTTGGAACTTCCCCTTATGAAATATGTTTTGATTATTATGATATGTTAAATTACGTTTTGTGCCATACGCACTACTTTGGAAACTTTTTGTGAAGTAAACCTTCGTATTAGCTAAGTATTCGTTCATTTTGGATTATAAAATGACTTATGAAATCATTATGTTTTGAAAGGCTATTTTGAAATATGATTTGCATTTGTTTGCTCACGACTCCGCTCGTGCCTTACTATGACTTCGTTCACCGGTTCCCGGGCCGGTTATGATTCGTGCGCCCTATGATAATTCGGCCGTATGCTGTGTTACGGTTCCCGAGGCCTCGCCATAGGGCCGGGTTCCGTTTGGAGTTATGCTGTGATATGGCTAGTGATGCGATACGCTCACTTATGTTTGTGTTCGGGGATGTATGGAGATTCGAAACCTTCTGGTGTTATGCTGTGTGTGGCGCCAGCGTCGGAGTGGCGACCACGTTCTTGAGCGTTTGCATGATTTCATTTGCATTATGTATATGTATATGATTTGATACGGATTTTGACATACTGATTGGTAATTCCCTTTGATATCCGGTTTGCTTTCAGTTTTGGCTCATATGTCTGTACTCCGTGCTTTACATACTCAGTACATATTTCGTACTGACCCCCTTTCTTCGGGGGCTGCGTTTCATGCCCGCAGGTACAGACATTGGTGACCCTCCACTGTAGGCTTGACTCTCTGCTATTTCGGAGTACTCCTTCTTGACTCGGAGTCCACTTTTGGTACAGACTTCTTTTGCTATGTATATATTCTGTACATTTGACTATTTGGGTACGGCGGGGCCCTGTCTCGCCATATGTCTTTGTTTTGAATTCGTAGAGGCCTGTAGTCATATATGTGGGGCGAGGGTCCTATGTATGTTTGTTTGATTTTGTTTTCTGGTCTTACAGCGGTTAGTTTGTTATGATGGCCCTAAATGGCCCTTATGCGTATATTTGCACTTATGACCGGCGATGTCTATTCCGCCGCTCCGTTTGGATTCGATATGACATTTTGATTTGTGCGACCGCTTAAGACATATTTTGATATAACCTATGTTGATATGACTTTTATGAAATTCTGAAATACGTTCGGATTTGGTAAATGAATATGTGATTTGGTCTGGGTACCCAGGTAGGGTGCCAGTCGCGGCCCACGGGGCTGGGTCGTGACATGAATACGTAGTCCTCACTGGAAGAAAGTGGGCTGATTTCGTCAGTCTATCAACAATAACCCAGACAGAGTCATATTTCGGTGGAGTGCGAGGTAGACCTGTGACGAAATCCATATTAATTACCTCCCATTTCCAGGTCGGAATCTCCATCTCCTGCAGTAGTCCTCCAGGCTTCTGATGCTCTATCTTGACCTGTTGGCAATTCGGACACCGAGCCACGAATTCTGCTATGTCCTTTTTCATACCATTCCACCAATACAAACACCTAAGGTCATGATACATTTTGGTTGATCCTGGGTGAACAGAATAACGAGCATAGTGTGCCTCCTCCATTACCTGCTGCCGTAACCCTGCAACCTCAGGTACACATAATCTGTTTCTGTATTGTAGTACTCCATCAGATGAAATCTTGAATGGGGTCTCGTCCTTCTGAAGTGCTGTGTCTCTGTAATGTACAAGAATAGGATCCTCATATTGACGTCTCTTCACTTCTTCTACAATAAAGGACTCAGCAACACCTCGCATAAAAATTCTGCCATCATCAGAATCAGCCAAACGAACTCCAAGGCTAGCTAGCTGATGAATCTCATGGACTATTTCTTTCCTTCCTGGTTGTACACCAGCCAAATTACCCATAGATTTACCGCTGAGTGCATCTGCTACAACGTTAGCCTTTCCTGGGTGATATAGAATAGCGACATCATAATCTTTCAGCAACTCTAGCCACCTCCTTTGCCGCAAATTCAGCTCCTTCTGCTTAAAGATATACTGGAGGCTCTTATGATCTGTATAAATATCAACCTGCACGCCATATAGATAATGTCTCCATATCTTCAAGGCATGTATCACTGCCGCCAACTCCAGGTCATGGGTAGGATAATTTCTTTCGTGCTTCCTGAGTTGCCAGGAGGCATAGGCTATAACTCTGCCATGCTTCCTTAATACACAACCTAGCCCAACACCTAAAGCGTCACAATAAACAACATAGCCATCTGGCCCTTCAGGAAGAGTTAGAACTGGAGCTGTAGTCAACTTGTCCTTCAATAATTGGAAGCTTCGTTCACAAGCATCGGTCCATTGGAATTTAGCTGCTTTCTGTGTTAACTTTGTTAAAGGCGCTGAAATCGAAGCAAACTTTTCTACAAATCTCCTGTAATATCCTGCTAGCCCCAGAAAGCTATGTACCTCAGTAGGCGTCGTAGGTCTAGGCCAAGTCTTGATGGCCTCAATTTTCTACGAGTCTACCCGAATACCGTCTGCTCCAACAATATGCCCCAGAAATGCTACTGAAGTCAACCAGAACTCACATTTAGAGAACTTAGCATATAATTTCTGATTCTGGAGGACCTTAAGTACAGTTCTCAAGTGATCTGCATGCTCTTTTTCCGATCGTGAATAGACCAGAATATCATCAATAAATACAATCACGAACAAGTCAAGGAATGGCTTAAACACCCTGTTCATCAAGTCCATAAACACTGCTGGAGCATTGGTCAGCCCAAAAGACATCACTTTAAACTCGTAATGCCCGTATCGGGTCCTGAACGCAGTCTTCAGAATGTCTGCTTCCTTTACCCGCACCTGGTGATAACCTGACCGCAAGTCTATCTTTGAAAAACACTTAGCACCCTGCAACTGGTCAAATAAATCATCAATCCTGGGGAGGGTATATCTATTCTTTATTGTTACTTTGTTCAGCTGCCTATAATCAATACACATCTGCAGCGACCCATCCTTCTTTCTTACAAATAATACCGGTGCGCCCCAAGGTGATGTACTGGGTCTAATGAAGCTCTTCTCTAATAGATCTCTCAGTTGCTCCTTCAACTCTTTCAATTCTGCCAGTGCCATCCTGTAAGGAGGAATAGATATGGGCTGAGTGTCTGGCAATACGTCTATAGTGAACTCTATCTCATGCTCAGGAGGAAGACCTGGAAGTTCCTCTGGAAACACATCTGAAAATTCATTAACCACTGGGACTGACTGGAGAGTCGGTACTTCTGCTTTCAAGTCATGCACACGAACCAGATGGTAAATATATCCCTTCCTAACCATTTTCCTTGCCTTGAGGTATGAAATAAACTTACCTCTCGGCGATGCTGTATTCCCCCTCCATTCTATAGTTGGTTCCCCTGGGAACTGAAATCGAACTACTTTGCCTCTGCAGTCAACATTAGCATAACAAGAAGCCAACCAGTCCATCCCCATAATAACATCGAACTTAGTCATGTCTAGTTCTATCAAATCTTCCTTGGTGCAGCGATTACATATGACCACCGAACAGTCTTTATACACTAGTCTTGCTAAAATAAAATCCCCTACTAGTGTAGCTACCTCGAATGGTTTTATAGATTCAGATTTTATCCCAATTTTACTAGCAACAAAAGGGGAGATATATGATAATGTGGAGCATGGGTCTATCAATGCATATACATCTCGGGAGAAAATTGATAGTATACCTGTAACCACATTTGGCGACGCCTCCTGATCCTGTCTGCTGTCTAAAGCATATATGCGGTTTGAAGGACCACCAGAACTGGAAGCCCCTCCACGGCCTCTGCCACGGCCTACTGGTGTCGGAATACCTTGCCCCATAGGGCGCATAGCCACCGAAGAGGAAGAACCAGCAACTGATCCCGTAGGCTGAGCTGCGCCACCTGCACCACCCCCAAATCGACACTCCCTCATAGTATGGCCCTGACGGCCGCAAGAGAAACAAGCGCCAGTAATGAAACGGCATTCCCCTGGATGGCGTCTGCCACATCGAGGACACGGAGGTATAGGTGGTCTTATCTGGCCTGTATTCCTGTGCATCTGGGAACCTGAAGTCATGGAGCTTTGACCAGCTCCTGAATACCCCGTGCTATCAAACCTCCTACCAGTAAATTGTGGAGGTGCACTCCGTGCCGGTTGGGAAGGATATCTACTATATTGTTGTTGGGGCTGCCTGCCCCGAAAGTCACCAGAAAAGTACCCAGCTGATCTAACTCTCTTACGCTGACCCCTGTCCTGCTCCCTATCAAATCGACGCCCTCTCTATCGTTCCTCAACCCCCTGTGCATACGCCTGCACTCGAGCGACATTCATACCGGGTTGAGAAGCCATTGCCATACAGCTATCAATCAAGTAATTATCCAGCCCCATTACGTAACGATGCACCCTATCTGCCATGTCAGCTACAATAGTGGGCGCGTACCTAGCCAGTGAATCAAACTCGAGGCTATAATCTCGAACACTTCTACCATTCTGCCTCAGGTGTAGAAATCTGTCAACTCTGGCTCGCCTCATCTCCGGAGGCAGAAGGTGACCCAGAAAAGCCTCCACGAACTCATCCCATACTGCTAGTGGAGCATCCTCACCCCTGGACAACTCCCAGGACTCATACCAATTAATCGCTACATCACGCAACCGATATGAAGCCAATTCAACCGACTCAGTCTCGGAAGCTTTAGTCACCCGCAACGTACGCAACATCTGTCGAATAAACTCCTATGGATCCTCCGCGGTCTTCGACCCATAAAATTCTGGGGGTTTACAAGTCAAGAAATCACGGACCCTCAAACTATCGTGTTTGTCCGCATAATCACCTCCTAACCTGCGTCTGCGAGCCTGTCCCGATACCAACCTGGTCAATAACTGTACTGCGTCACGCATAGCCCTATCCTCCGCCCCTGGCTGGGGAGCTGGAGGCTCAGGTGCTGGAACCTCAGGAGCTGGTGGTAAATCTGTCTCCTGACCTGCAGCTACTGCTGCCCTAGGCTCCTCTGATAATGGTGGCGTAGCGGAACTCGCTGACTGAAGCCTAATCTCAGGCACATATTAGGAATAAGCCCTAGTAATCCTCCGGGTCTCACTGGTCTCTCCAACTACCACCTTGCCCTTCTGGACGGCTGTCGCCTTCTTTGGAGGCATCGTTGTAACATAACAATCTGTTAGGGAAAGATTATCCTGATAATACAGCTCTATCGCACGATCTAGAATGAGAAGGAAATATGACATCCTAAATGTCCTGTAGCTTCCTGTTTATAAATGTGGTGCACAACACATCGATAAACAAGACTCTACTCGACACGGTCTGTAGACACTCCGAGGATTGAACCGCTCTGATACCACTTTTGTCACGATCCAACCCCGTAGGCCGTGACTAGTGTCCGAATTGGACACTCATATCACCTGTTAACTATAATATTTTATAACCAGCATATTATGAACTTATTTGTATATAAAAAAAAGGACGTTATTCTAAAGCTGTCACAATTCTGTATGTCGTAGGCACCTGCCTCCTGAGGAGTTACGATCTTCAACAACAACATATATATATGTACGCAAGCCGACAAGGCTGCCACTACACGCAACCTCCCAAACATATATATATATATATATATATATATATATGCAAGCCGACAAGGCTGCCATTACGAATGGGTACGCCCCAAACATAAGTCATATTCATACAATGCAACAACAACGATATACAGACCCACACATGTGTCCACAGACCTCTAAGAGTAATGATAGAATCATATGACGGGATAGGGCCCCGCCGTACCCCGACTAAACACATATATATACAACAAAAGGGAGTTATACCACAAACTAGGCTCCGGAACAAAGGAGCACTCCAAAGTAGCTGAATAGATATACTAGGCTGGCGGATCTCCGAAACGAGCGTCTGTACCTGCGGGCATGAACGCAGCCCCCCGAAGAAAAGGGGGTCAGTACGGAATATGTACTGAGCATGTAAAGCATGAAATATAGTAATAGACTCATACTGAGAGAAGGTGTGTAGGACCCAATGCAACAAAAAGGATTTCATAAGACTTGCCATTGAACATATTTCATCTGTATCGTTCTCATATCAATATCAATATAGAGTTCTGTATATAACATATATAACGTGTCCCGGCCCTTTAGTGAGGGACTCGGTAATTATAATCATAGCATCATAACATAAACATATACGTGTCCCGGCCCTTTAGTGAGGGACTCGGTAATAAGGAATATATGCCCTCCTGGCCGCCATCTCCATATCATCATGTCATCATATCATCATATCATCATATCATCATATATATAACGTGTCCCGGCCCTCTAGTGAGGGGCTCGGTGTGTAATATAGTAAATATGCGCACGAAAACGTGTCCTGGCCCGGGACTCAGTGAAGGATATAGCGGTAAGCACGAGGACAATAATAAGCAACCACATATATGCAATTCATCTTTTGAGACTCAATGGATAAGTAACTAACCAGCTCTAAAGTGTCAGGATAATAATCATATTCAGTTCTGTTTAAATCTCATTACAAGTATAGCAAGGAACGTTTCAGATTTCATGTACATGTATCAATTTGACAAGGTGTAACTTTTGATAGTCAAGTATGCCTTTAATTATGCAATTCTTTAAAAGTAGGAACTTCTATACATCATTCATTAGTCAATCATACAGTAGGCTCGTGACCATAACATTACGGAATGAATAGAATCATAAGTCATGCTTGGAACTAGAGAGTAGAATTTACCCCAAGGTTCATATCATTTCTTACTTACGTCTAGGACATGCCAAAAGAAAGAAGGAATAGGCTTTACATACCTTTAGCGTTTAGTCGTATTATAACTTGTACTTGCTGCCCAATAGTACTTATCCTATATCTAGATATCAAAAGCTACAATTAGTCTACGAGGGAATTCAATATGTATTTTAACGTTAACAATCCCCTTCCAATATTTAGACGACGTTTCGTTTGCATTCAAACCAACTAGTACTACAAGCTAATATTGTTAGTCATTCTTTCATGTATCAATCCGAACTTGTTTAAACATGACTTAAGGGAACTTTGGACAGTCCGTACATCATTTAAAACAGGCCCTTATCCACGGCCAAACAGCACACACAACATTACCATTTTTCCTTCGCAATTTTCCAACTTCAACTACAACGACAACAACACGTTTACAACATTACTTATACGATTATTGGAACTGTTTTAGCATCATATTACTCTTACAACAGCCCACAAACCATTTTAGTTTCAACTTGAATCATTAAGCTTCACTTTCACTAGGCGTTCATAACAATAATCAATATTCAAAACGCACAACTCTACTCCTATCATCAAAACAGTCCACGGTTTGGACTGTTTTCCCCCTTCAACATGATTCATTTCTTTAACACCTCAATTCACATATTCACTATGCATACAATACACCACAATGTCCATAACAACAACAATCAAAACATGACACAAAACAGTCCATAAATTCTTCTAAAGCAGTCCCCTACACGGCTTCAACACAACTACAACAACTTCATGATTTTCATCCAATTATCCATACTACAACACATTCAATTCATTCCCAATACATGTACAAGGAGATTAAGCATCATTTCACCTAAGTCTACATCACACGACCCACTTCAACTTCAAGAAAAACAGTCCAATACCAACATGCAACATCATAAACATTCAATTCACCACAAAACATATGAAAAGGGTTCAACTTCTTACCTTATCACCCAATGCTTCAATCGGCTAAGCCTTCAAATCCATTTCTTGAAATTTAACACTTGTTCTTGCTATACCAATGAATGCTACACGTTATTATACCTCTATAAGGGAGTTAAATTGCTTGAAAAACGGATTTTTGGATCAACTTTGGGGCACCTCTCTCTCGGCCAGCTCTAGCCGAGAGACCCTCTCTCTCTATCTCTATATTTCTTGCTTTGTGAATGTTTAAATGAGTTGCTTAGTGATGTATGAATCAGAATTTTGCCTTATATATTCCTTCCATGAATTGGACATGTGTCCCACTAAAATTTTGGGTCAAAAAACATTGACCACATCACTAACCTACACGGCCAACTATGGCTTATAATAATGGACTGATTTTTGTTTCCCAATCCCACTTAATAATCCAATCATGGTTAATTAAATCCCAATTTTCCATTAATGCTTCTATACCAAACGAAATTTGTAGGTAACTTGTGACTTGAAGCGAAACCGGAAGTTAAAGTCTCTACTTCGTATCTTAAAATAGTCTTGTCTTTAACTTGTCGCGTTTAGTTTAAAACGTCCCAATGTATGAAAATATGGGGTATAACAATAAGAGCCATTCTCGTAGCAAGGAATGGTCTCCCCAGAATAATGAGAATATCACGATCAAAAGCACAGTCAAGTTTCACAAAATCTGCGGGCAACAAAAAATCATCGACCTGCATAAGAACATCATCAACCACGCCAACTGGCCTCTTAATCGATCTGTCAGCCATTTGTAATCACATAGTAGTCGTCCTTGGCATCCCTAAACCTGAATTCTTGTAGATAGCAAGTGGTATTAAATTTATACTAGCCCCATTATCACACAGAGCACGAGCAAAATCATAGTGCCAAAAAAATAAGGAATGGTGAATGCCCCAGGATCTCCCTTTTTCTGAACAGTAGTTATTGAAATAATGAAACTCACAGTGTGAGTCAAACTCACGATTTCATGTTGCACCGTCTTCTTCTTGGTCAACAGGTCTTTCAAGTACTTAGCAAAATTGGGCATCTCTTTGACAGCATCCAAGACTGAAAAGTTCAGAGATAACTGCTTAAGTTGATCATAAAATTTCTCGAACTTAGCATCTTCCTTCTTCTTCACCAACCTTTGAGGAAAGGGAGGTTTAGCTTTGATTAATTAGCTCTTCCTCTTCATTAATTAGCTCGAGATCAACAACCTTTTTTTCAACACTTTAGAGTATTTTACCACTCCGAGTACTGATAGCAAACACACAGTCTACACTGCCTCCCCCATTCTTTAGATTCGAAATAGTGTCACTAGGAAGTTGTCACGACCCAACCAGAGGGCCATGACTGGCACCCGGAGCTAACATACCGAGCACCTCTAAGCATACAACTCATAATCATTTCTGGGTGGACCTTAAAGATAGGTCATGGATATCATAATCTGTAAGGACATATATCACAACATAACGACACATCTCTATAAAATCCTCAACAACTATGCCCATCATCACCAACAAACAAGGTTACTAAAATATTATACAATAATATGAACCGGTAGGGTTATGAAACGTCTAATTGTACACACATGTCTACGAGCCTCTACATAGAATACAAGTGACCATAAAGACCAATACCAATAGACTGCAGCTCCTAAGTAAGTGGAGTGCTCCTGAGAATCCATTGATAAAGAGCCTACGGATCTGATCCGTCTCCCTACCGTCTTGCGGGCATAAGCGCAGTGTCCACAAACAAAAGGATGTCAGTACGAATAATGTAATGATTATGTAAGGCATGAATAGTAACATGATAGAAGCATGAAGAATAGTGTAAGATAAGAGAATCGTTAATAACTCATGATACCTTTTAAGACACTCGTCATGCTTATTTAATCTTTTTCTATATGAAACTGCCTATATCCACCTACATACTTATACAATATCGGTACTCGGTCTTAATAGGACTCGGTAATATCGGTACCCGACCTTAATAGGACTCAGTAATATCGGTACTCGGCCATAATAGGACTCGATAATATCAGTACCCAACTATAATAGGAATTGATAATATCGGTACACGGCCATAATTGGACTTGATAATATAGATACCCAGCCATAATAGGACTCAGTAATATTGGTACCCGACCATAATAGGACTCGGTAATATCGTTACCCGACCATAATAGGACTCGGTATCATTCACACCATATTCGTACCCAGCCATAACAAGGCTCAGTGTCATAAAGAATAGCTATAAACATATATAACATACATGCGTATCCAAAGGAAACCCTGCAACTCTATCGGGGTGACATAAAGTTGGTAAACCCTAGATTTATATTATGGAACAATCATCATCGCTATATCTCCCCTTGAAGGAACAAGTAACATAAGGTAAGATCAACAACAATGAACAAAATCAAGAAAATCATGAAATAAGCTCAAAAATCTCATAGTAGCATAAGCTTTGGAATTTATAGAATGGGATCATCATCCTCATCATTATCATCATAGAACACATCTTTCTTTGGCATTATAAGAACTTTGAGAATCATGAACTTCTAGATTTTTGGGAATAAGGATGCTATGAAAAACATGTGTGGATTTATAAGAAATGAATCATGCCTTTAGAAAGGGTTTAGCCTTAACATACCTTTTTGGTATCCTTACTACTTAACGTTTATCCTTCCAAGCTTGTAAATATACACCCAAACCGATGGGCCGTAACAAGTGCCCGACTACTACTGGCCAAGCACTCCTATGCTTGCATTTGCTGCTCACTAACTATCCTGAGCCCATACATAATCTGTAACTGAGCTGTACTGTCTCCCGGACAATCAACATAAAGGACACCATACCGGGAACTCACGGCCAATGCATACATATAAATATAAACACTAAGAGTAACAGCGCAAGCCGATTTGGCCGCAACATATATACTGTGCAACAAAATAAGCGCCGATGGGGATGCATAACATCACGGCTACATATCACTGTCTACAGACCTCTATGGAGTACAAACTGTAGAAAGGACATGACAAGGCCCAACCATACCCATATATGTACATATCGGAATAGCATACCAAAAGGGCTTGTTATATCCCGTATTTTGTACATTCGGATATTTCAAGATAGTCGTGGTAAGTTAAGGGCAAGACTATTTTCCAAAGTTATTTTAATATACAAATTGTTTATTAGTATGAAAATGTTTAGAAAGGCTAAGGGTAAAAAGGAAAATTCACAAGGTGGTTCATGGTAATATTGTGGAAGGATAGGGGCAAAACGGGAATTTCACAAAAGTTCAAGAAGGTTCAAGACAAGCCATATGGCCGTGTGGCTTATTGTGTGGGTCCTACCCATGGCTTGGCCAATTAACTCAAGCCATGAGTGGGGGTATGTGGCCACCCTTCTATGGGCTATGTATATATATATATATATATAGAGAGAGAAAAAGGTGGCATAGCATGACATATTCATCATTCCAATTCAAGAAAACTTCAAGAAACTTGAAGGAAAAGAAACTAAGAGGCATTCGGCCATGGCTCCAAAAATTTATGCCATGGAAATTGATCAAGAAAAATTATTTTCTTCTAGTATTCCAACAAATTGGAATGTCCCTAGCAACGTGGAGTGGTTGTTGGAGCAAGCCAAGTACTTATTTGAGTGATCTACAAACCCTAGCCAAGCAAGAAGACAAGTGGAGAAAGGTAAGGTTCAATCTTCTTTTACATGTGTTATGGATGATTTGTGAATGTTGTAGTATGTAGAAATGAATGAAATTTATGAAAGTATGTGTGTTGGGTTGTAGCCGTGTGGGTGGTTGTTTTGTGTAGAAGTGATGAACTAATTTTACTTAGTATTTAGTTGTTGTTGTTGTGAATTCTATGATGCAAACGAAGGTTTAGTGGTTCAAGTTGGTATTGGAATTGTTTGTGGGTTGTTGTAGGAGTTAATGTGATTTTAATATGGTTTCTTATAATTATGAGAATGATGTTGTTAATGTGTAGATTGTTGGGGTAGTTCATGAATTTGGAAGAAAGGAATGTGTTGTTGTTGTCCTTATTAAGTTTGGAAGATTTCGGATTATTGTTGATAATTTGGCCGAGTTGAATTCTCGGATGGTTGTTGATAAATTGGCCGAGTTGAATTCTCGGATGGTTGTTGATAAATTGGCCGAGTTGAATTCTCGGATGGTTGTTGATAAATTGGCCGAGTTGAATTCTCGGATTGTTGTTGATAATTTGGCCAAGTTGGATTCTCGGGGTTGGATAAATTTACAGGGGAAATGTTGCCGAAATTTCAGCAGATTATAGATGATTTATTTGGAACACTAAGACAAGTGTGTGACGATGAGTCTAATGATTGTGTAAATCCTCTTGGATGTAGATTAGCGAGCTTGGACAATTAAGCGTAGCTAATAGGACGTGGAACAAGTATGTAAGGCTTACCCTTTCTTTCTTTTGGCATGATCCTTGTGAAACAAACAGACAAAGTATACGTATGATTTCAAGGAAATTCCTATCTTTAGAGCCACTAGGATGGCTAATGTTCTTGACTTCCAAATTCTGTTTTGCTATGTCTTGATACATGTGTGTGGTTCCAAAATTTCTATTTTGATTTGATCCATAGCGATATTCGAAAGGTACTTGATATGACTATTGCATTGATTTTCAAAAAAAATAGCTTCTGAATGTTCGTAGAGTTTCTGTACTAAAATGTCCATAACTTTCTTATACTAACTCGGATTGACCCGAAACGTGTTTGTGATTCTTCAAGTGTCGTTTTGTGTACTTATTCATCGAGTCTTAAAATTTGACTTGTGTGCATATAGTTTCTCACTACTCTGCTCGTGCACGCCTCAATGTATCTTTCACTGCGTCCCGGGCCAAGCTCTGTTATCGTGCGCCTTCCTCTGCATTGTTCACCGCGTCCCTCATTGGAGAGCCGGGATCTGTTATATGTAGATCTGTATGTGATGATATGATGATATGGGGATGGCGGCCAGGATGGCATGTGATGATCCTATTCACCGCGTCTCTCCCTAGAGGGCCGAGATCTGTTATATGCATGTATGACATTTGATGTCGGCATAGATGATTTGTGTTTGGAAAACAAGCATTGGGAAGGCACCGAGATCTGTTATATGCATGTATGACATTTGATGTCGGCATACATGATTTGTGTTTGGAAGGCACCGAGGTAAGTTTTGATATTTTTGTTCTTTTACCTGAAATTGGGAAGTTCTGGGTGGCTGGAATGTGTCGGATAATTGTATGCCCTGTGAGGCATTGTTGGTATTTGCTGCGTGCAGATTTTGAATAGTAAGGATTGTAAAGGAGATTCTGCCAGAAATCTTTCAAAATCAGGTCATTTAGTTAGGTACGCCTAACAGGAGGAAGCGTGGAAAGGAATTATCGTAAACGGACGATAAGTGGGATGAGTTGTTTCAGAAGGGTTATGGACTTGGCATGGCATGAAGAATAATTGTGAGAAAGACGATTAGCAGTCCGAAGGATTAAAATGGATAACATTCGAGGTTTGGTAGGAGCAAGGTCTGTTGGAGGATTCAGAGAAAGTCGACAATCAGTTTTTGCTGTTGATTATTATATAAGAATGGTGAGTGGGAATCCAAACGGGCTGATACCCGAAGTACCTATAAGTAATGGCGACGAAGGTGTGTTCACTACCATCGGGAATCTAGGAATCTAGGACAAAAGGTAGTCATACATATAAGTGAAAGGTGAATATTGAGGATTGAAAAGGGTAAAATAGTAATTGTAAAGGAAAAAGACGTGCTACGAGAATGTCTTGGAATCTGTAAGACTTCGACTTGCTCCAGATCATGTAATGAAGGTCATGCGGAAAGGTGGACGCGATTATATTTGGAATTAGGATGAGCTTGAATAGCATTTGGAAATATTTTGTAAGCAAGATGGTAGTAAATATATGTATCGGAATGCATATGGTATCCTATTTATGATTGTATCGGTGGGCATGTGATTCCCAGCAACCGATGCTGCGGTATGGAAGGCATCAATCGAGTAAGGGTACCGAAGTTCAAGTGACAACAAAAATAAATGGTACCAGTGTTATAACGTAAGCTGCTATTATTTTCACTACAGGTTAAGATTGGGAAATTCTAATACAACGATATTTGGAAAAGAAAGAGAGTGAGTAAATAGAAGGCAGGGAGATCAAATGTCGGAAAAAGGTGAAAGGTAAGAAACCTCAGCGAGGGAAGCCCCCAAGAGAAACTACTGGCAAAGCACAAGACTACTTGGGTAAAAACTCAAAGATAGGCACTTAAGAATAGGACGGATTTGCGCGTTTAAAATAAAATTTCGCGAACTTCAGAACCGATGCCACAAATGGCAAAAGAAGAAAAGTGTTCGAGGAGGAAGAAACCCAAAAAGGGTTAAGGATGAAAGTAGGAAAGGTATACTAACTGTTACATCCGACATTTTTGTTCATTCGGAAAATTCAAGATAAATTGACTTGTGATGAATAAGGCCACAATTGGGCCTTACTTGGTATGAATGTGTAAGTTATGAATACCTTGGTGTGGAATTTCGAAAGGAGGCCAAGGGCAAAATTGGAATTTTGAAAATTTGCCCATGAATTATAATATGTGACCAACCATTTTGGGCTCCAAAAATTCATAGAATAAGGCCCAATATGGGAGGCCCAACCGGCCACAAAGGGGTCCAAACCCATAAAATATTTTTTATTATGTATATAATATTATATAAGTAGGATAAGATTGTGAGAACCTTCAAGAAAAATCAAAAGAAATCAAGAACAAAAGAGAGGAGCATTTCGGGTTTGGAGAAAAAAAAAAAAGGAAAAGAAAGAAATTTTTTTGGAGCCAATCCTTTGGTTTAAAAAGTTCATCTCTTGAGAGATTATTGCTAAGCACAAGATTCTCTACAAGTTGATATAAAGATTGTGGCAAGAAAACAACTTCATCTTCCAAGTGTAGAACTTGAAGAAAGGTAAGGATTTCATGCTTTTGTTGTGTTAAAAATGATGTATGTATGTTGTAGTATGTGTGGATGAATGAAAAATATGGAAATTTGGTGTGTTGGAATTTGGGGTGTGTGGCCGAAATGCATATATGTATATGGCATGTCTATGGTGACTTGAAACTATGTTGAAATCTAGTTGTAGTGTGGTAGGAATTGTATTAGAAATGAAAGTTGAATGAATTAAGGAAAGTTGAGAATTTTGAGGTGTGGCCGTGTGGTGTGTGTTGGTGTTGGAAGGTGAATTGAATCTTGTTAGCATGTTAATTGTGTTGTTATGGAAGATTGGTTATTAAGTTGTTGAAGGAAATTATTGAACTTTGTTATGATTTGTGTATAAGTGAAAATGAAAGTGTTAAGAGGCAAATTATGCTTATGACAATGAACTTGGAATATAAAAATGTGTTGATGAGCTTGCATGTTGAAAGTTAGGAAGGGATTGGAAAAGTAGTGACTTGATGGAAAGTTGAATGTTTGTGAATTTTATGAATATCTTGTGAATATTATGAGAACATGTTATGGATTCCTCCGATGTGTGTCGTAATGATTTTGATGGATAATGGATATGAAAATAATAAATTTTGGTTGGAAATGTAAGCTTGAAACGAAAGATGATTCGTCGTGTCGAAAGGTGGCTAATAATGCCATAGCGTATGATTTAGTGTTTATTGATGTTTGTTGTTGTTTGGATGTCTCCTCTGGGTTATTGTGTTGCTAAATTGAGCCGAGCTAAGTCTCGGGGATGTCGTATATACAGAGGAAATGCTGCCGAAATTTCGGTAGGCAATTATGTGTAAAGTTAGAGTATTGAAAGAATGGAACTAACCAAATGGTAAACTTGACCATTTCCAAATTTTGGACGAAATTTGGAGTGACGCCAAGCGAGCATAAGGCGCCATCAAGGTATGTGAAGCACTTCTCTATGTTCCTAGGCATGTTCTAGGTGTGGTAGGCTCGGCCGCGAGCCTTAAGTCCGACTCTGTTCCCCGGAATTCGAGACGGAAAACCGCTCCAATTCCTTTAATTCAATTGAACCTATTTTCTTACAAATTGCCCTTAATGTGAGATTTTGTACAAAATTTCCCCAAACGGAGTCGGAACACTTCCGAACGAGTATGGGTGACCTCATAAGGTCAATTATCAATAATTTACATATGTAGCCTCGGGTTGGTCCGAGGTGGGCCCACAAGGCCCGATACTCCCGGTACGATTTTAAATACTTCCATTTTGGGTCCTATTTTCTTTAAAAACTTCTGAACTATTATTTTGTGTATATTATGGCTATTTTGGTGCAATTTATACAACATGATTTTTGAATATCTGAGAATCCCATTCTGATAACAATCTGTCGTGCCTTCCCAACTAGGATATAGGCGCGTACTATGCATATTATCTGGATATTCTGATTTTGGCTCGCCGTTTGGCACCCCTTCAGTTTGATCGAGTCTGTATGTTGAGTCTGTAGGTAGGTGGTTTCTCATTTATCGATTCGTGTCTGTCTCAATGCATTCCTTCACTGCGACCCGGGCCAGGTTCTGTTATCGTGCATATTTCTCTGCATTGTTCACCGCGTCCCTCGGCGTACGGGCCGGGATCTGTATGTCTGTATGATCTGTGTATGGGGATGGCGGCCAGGATGGCATATGATCTGATATGATTCTGTCTGTCCACCGCGTCCCGTACTAAGAGGGCCGGGTTCTGTTACCGCGCCCCCAGACAGGGCCGGGATCTGTATGAATATATACGTGTCCCATCTGTATTTATAAAGCACACGCCTCTGTAAGAATTTGTATGATTCTGTGCTACTCCGCATGCATAATTCTGTCCGTCATACTACAGTCTGTCCGTCTGTGTTACGACTATTTCTGTATGTCCGTATGGCTTCTGCTTCTGTATGTCCGTATGGATTCAGATTCTGCTCGTCTGTCCGTATTATGATTCCGTCTGTCTGTCCGAACTATAATTCTGTTCATTTGTGTGTAACACGATTCTGTATGTCTGTCTGGATCATAACTCTGTCCGTCAGTTTGATTTATGATTTTGCCCGTTATATTTCTGTGACTCTAGTTCGGACTATGTTTATATCTGTTACGTTTCTGCTTTACATACTCGGTACATTTTCCGTACTGACCCCCGTTCTTCGGGGGCTGCGCTACATGCCCGCAGGTACAGACGCGCCAGGTAATACGCCGCCAGCGTAGGTTTCCGACTCTGCTATCTGAAGAGCTCCCTTGACTCGGAGCATATCTTTTTGGTATATATTTTCTGTCTTCTGTGTACTCCGTATGTGTGTATATTCTGGGTACGGCGGGGCCCTGTCCCGCCATATGATTTTGTATGTCTGTAGAGGCCTGTAGATAGATGTGTGGGTTTCGGGTTTCGTCTGTATGTTAGCCTTATCGGCTTATCTATATGTTTCTGTAAGTTCAGATATATATATATGTTTGCGCACGTGCCGTAGTTGTATCGGCCTATTTCTGTACTTCTGTTTTGAAACGAAAAAAAAAAAAATCCGTATGATTCGAAAGTCGGTCGGGTAGGTACGTACGGGTACCCAGTTAGGGTACCAGTCGCGGCCCACGGGGTTGGGTCGTGACAAAAGTGGTATCAGAGCGGTTAGTCCTCGGAATGTCTACAGGCCGTGTCTAGTAGAGTCTTGTTTATCGATGTGTTGTGCACCACATCTATAAACAGGAAGCTACAGGGCATTTAGGATGTTACCCTTCTTTGGATTCTTAGATCGTGCGATAGAACTGTATTAGTAGGATGATCCTCTCCTAACGATCTGTTATGTTTCAGTGATGCCTCCGAGGAAGGCAACAGCTGCCCAGAAGGGCAAGGCGAGGATTGAGGCAGGAGAGACCAGCCAGGCCCCGAGGGTTACCAGGGCCAGTGTACAGCCTGCACTTGAGGATGTGCCCCGTCGTCTGGGTCTGTTACACCCCCCTTGCGGGAGGACATCAGAGCAGCAGGAGCTGTTAATCGGGAGACGGCTCCACCGCAAGCTCCTGAGGTTCCAGTGCCCGAGCCTCCAGCTCCACAGGTAGGGGCGGAGGGTAGGGCCATGCGAGATGCGGTTCAGCTATTGACCACATTAATGGCGGAGCAGGTTCGCAGGCATGGATTTGGGGGTGGTCGTACGGACAGGTATGAGAGCTCCAGGGCTCGTGAGTTTCTGACATGTGGTCCTCCAGAATTCTCCGGGACCAAGTCTGAGGAAGACCCCCAGGAGTTCATTAGAAAGATGGAGAGCACACTGCGATTGATTAAAGCTTCGCCGACTGAGTCTGTGGAGTTGGCTTCGTATCGATTGTATGAGGTGGCAGCAAATTGGTATGAGTCTTGGCAGCTCTCCAGGGGCGACGACGCGCCCCCAGCGGTATGGACCGAATTTACTAAGGCCTTTCTTGACCATTTTCTACCACCAGAGCTACGAAGAGCTAGGGTCGATCGGTTCTTGAACTTGAGACAGAATGGTAGAAGTGTTCGCGAGTACAGCCTAGAGTTCGATTCACTGGCTAGGTATGCACCCACCATAGTAGCTGAGATGGCCTACAGGGTGCACAGGTATGTGATGGGACTGGACTCTTATTTGATTGATGGTTGTTTGGCTGTGGCTGCTCAGCCAGGGATGCATGTAGCCCGGGTACAGGCACACGCCCAGGGCGTGGAGGACCGACGTAGGGAACGTCGGCCTGATAGGGGTTACGACAGGGGCCAGCCTAAGAGAGCCAGATCGGCTGGGTATTCAGAGGGATTTCAGAGCGAGCCTTCCCAGCGGCAGAGAAACAGGTATTCGTCCCAGCCAGCCTACAGTACGCCCCCACAGTTCACAGGACAGAGCTCCAGAGGTCTCGGTCAGTCGAGGCCACCCATACCCCCATGTTCTTACTGTGGGAGATCCCACCCAGGGGAGTGTTATCGCGCTACGGGCGCTTGTTATTTTTGTGGGAGCCCAGACCATCGGGTCAGAGAGTGCCCGCTTAAGGGCAGTTCGGGTTCAGCCCGGCCTGCTGGGTCCGTTGCAGGCTCATCTTCTCCTTCAGCGGCCATGCGCCCTGCGGGGCGAGAAGCACCAGCACCAGCACCAGCACCAGCACCAGCGCCAGCGGGTCGTGGTAGAGGACGTGGTGCAGCTTCTGGTTACAGCGGTCCTTCGAACCGCGTGTTTGCTTTAACCGGCCGGCAGGACCCAGGAGCGTCTTCGAGTGCACGCCCAGGTACGCCAGCCAATACTTTTTGAGAAATGTATGTATGGATAAGTTTGTATTTTGCTGAATTACGTGATCTTATACTTCTGGGTATTAGAAATAGTAAGATAAAGGTTAATTTGGTGGATACCGAGATTCAGAAAAGCAATATGGTAATGGTATGACTTAGCCGGGGGTGGGACTCGCTACCAAAATTTTTCCGAAAACCTGCGAAGACCCCGATTTACTCTAAAATTACGTGACAAAGGTCGTGAGGGGCACTCGACGAAATTATATTAGCCCTAACGTGTCGAAATGCATGAAAGTTTCGGAGTTAAGCGTGCTCAGGCCATAGCAATTCTGGGATGGGTGACCCCCTGGGAAGTAATGCAAAGTTTTGCACAATTGTAGGTATGACCGATATAAATGAAAAACTTGGGGTAATCTAAAGGAAAAGAGGATGTATGGAGTAATTAACGCCTTTACAGACACCACACAGACCGACGCGGATTAAATGGGCAAAAAGGAAAGGTGCGATACCACTCGGAAAACTTAGCGAATCTAGATAACAGTCAGCGACGACCCGAATGTTGTCAGGGGATAGAAAAAGCCCAATTACATCATAAGTTAGTCTGGTATGACGATGGTTGTAAAAGGAAAGAGAGTATGGATAGTAGGGAAGGAGAGAGATAAGTAGAGCGGGTAAGCAGAAACTTTGAAAAAAGTCGATGAGCGACACCCAAGACGATTTGTATGATTGATTCTGAATATGTTTCTGTCTGACATATCTCTGTACGATTAACCCTGATTACGAATCTGTCTGACACACCTCTGTATGTCTGACTCCGGATATAAATCCATCTGGTGTGCCTCTGTACGTCTAATTTTGATCACGCATCTGTCTGATACATCTCCGCATGTCTGATTCTAAGTGCGACTCTGTATGATACATTTCTGTAAGCCTGATTCCGATTTTGAAATCCGTCTGATACCTTTTTATACATCTGACTCCGATCTTAGGTCTGTCTGACATACTTCCGTGCCCCTGATTTTGACTACGAGTCCGTCCGATATGCTTCTACGCGTCCGGCCCTAATTCTGAATCTGTTGGTAAGGAGTGTCTGGTATGAAGTGGGATGTCGATAATGTGGTAGGGAATTCAGGAGTGTAATAAGAAATGAGGTGGACTATGATGTTTAGGAAACGTTCGTCGGTTACAAGAATATAGCTTATGGTTCGATTATTATGTGGGGTATGAGAAAAAAAAAATCTATTATGAAGGCATTTAAATCGGTGATGTGAAAAATTACCCCATAATGTTGGCAAAGCAGCCATGTCGGAAAGTCAGTAAAGGACGACTATAAAGAGAACCCTCCCGGAGTAGTATGACGCCCCATAAGGTCAATTTAACATTCGAGGACGAATGTTCTAAAAGGGGGGGAGAATGTTACATCCGACATTTTTGTTCATTCGGAAAATTCAAGATAAATTGACTTGTGATGAATAAGGCCACAATTGGGCCTTACTTGGTATGAATGTGTAAGTTATGAATACCTTGGTGTGGAATTTCGAAAGGAGGCCAAGGGCAAAATTGGAATTTTGGAAATTTGCCCATGAATTATAATATGTGACCAACCATTTTGGGCTCCAAAAATTCATAGAATAAGGCCCAATATGGGAGGCCCAACCGGCCACAAAGGGGTCCAAACCCATAAAATATTTTTTATTATGTATATAATATTATATAAGTAGGATAAGATTGTGAGAACCTTCAAGAAAAATCAAAAGAAATCAAGAACAAAAGAGAGGAGCATTTCGGGTTTGGAGAAAAAAAAAAAGGAAAAGAAAGAAAAATTTTTGGAGCCAATCCTTTGGTTTAAAAAGTTCATCTCTTGAGAGATTATTGCTAAGCACAAGATTCTCTACAAGTTGATATAAAGATTGTGGCAAGAAAACAACTTCATCTTCCAAGTGTAGAACTTGAAGAAAGGTAAGGATTTCATGCTTTTGTTGTGTTAAAAATGATGTATGTATGTTGTAGTATGTGTGGATGAATGAAAAATATGGAAATTTGGTGTGTTGGAATTTGGGGTGTGTGGCCGAAATGCATATATGTATATGGCATGTCTATGGTGACTTGAAACTATGTTGAAATCTAGTTGTAGTGTGGTAGGAATTGTATTAGAAATGAAAGTTGAATGAATTAAGGAAAGTTGAGAATTTTGAGGTGTGGCCGTGTGGTGTGTGTTGGTGTTGGAAGGTGAATTGAATCTTGTTAGCATGTTAATTGTGTTGTTATGGAAGATTGGTTATTAAGTTGTTGAAGGAAATTATTGAACTTTGTTATGATTTGTGTATAAGTGAAAATGAAAGTGTTAAGAGGCAAATTATGCTTATGACAATGAACTTGGAATATAAAAATGTGTTGATGAGCTTGCATGTTGAAAGTTAGGAAGGGATTGGAAAAGTAGTGACTTGATGGAAAGTTGAATGTTTGTGAATTTTATGAATATCTTGTGAATATTATGAGAACATGTTATGGATTCCTCCGATGTGTGTCGTAATGATTTTGATGGATAATGGATATGAAAATAATAAATTTTGGTTGGAAATGTAAGCTTGAAACGAAAGATGATTCGTCGTGTCGAAAGGTGGCTAATAATGCCATAGCGTATGATTTAGTGTTTATTGATGTTTGTTGTTGTTTGGATGTCTCCTCTGGGTTATTGTGTTGCTAAATTGAGCCGAGCTAAGTCTCGGGGATGTCGTATATACAGAGGAAATGCTGCCGAAATTTCGGTAGGCAATTATGTGTAAAGTTAGAGTATTGAAAGAATGGAACTAACCAAATGGTAAACTTGACCATTTCCAGATTTTGGACGAAATTTGGAGTGACGCCAAGCGAGCATAAGGCGCCATCAAGGTATGTGAAGCACTTCTCTACGTTCCTAGGCATGTTCTAGGTGTGGTAGGCTCGGCCGCGAGCCTTAAGTCCGACTCTGTTCCCCGGAATTCGAGACGGAAAACCGCTCCAATTCCTTCAATTCAATTGAACCTATTTTCTTACAAATTGCCCTTAAAGTGAGATTTTGTACAAAATTTCCCCAAACGGAGTCGGAACACTTCCGAACGAGTATGGGTGACCTCATAAGGTCAATTATCAATAATTTACATATGTAGCCTCGGGTTGGTCCGAGGTGGGCCCACAAGGCCCGATACTCCCGGTACGATTTTAAATACTTCCATTTTGGGTCCGATTTTCTTTAAAAACTTCTGAACTATTATTTTGTGTATATTATGGCTATTTTGGTGCAATTTATACAACATGATTTTTGAATATCTGAGAATCCCATTCTGATAACAATCTGTCGTGCCTTCCCAACTAGGATATAGGCGCGTACTGTGCATATTATCTGGATATTCTGATTTTGGCTCGCCGTTTGGCACCCCTTCAGTTTGATCGAGTCTGTATGTTGAGTCTGTAGGTAGGTGGTTTCTCATTTATCGATTCGTGTCTGTCTCAATGCATTCCTTCACTGCGACCCGGGCCAGGTTCTGTTATCGTGCATATTTCTCTGCATTGTTCACCGCGTCCCTCGGCGTACGGGCCGGGATCTGTATGTCTGTATGATCTGTGTATGGGGATGGCGGCCAGGATGGCATATGATCTGATATGATTCTGTCTGTCCACCGCGTCCCGTACTAAGAGGGCCGGGTTCTGTTACCGCGCCCCCAGACAGGGCCGGGATCTGTATGAATATATACGTGTCCCATCTGTATTTATAAAGCACACGCCTCTGTATGAATTTGTATGATTCTGTGCTACTCCGCATGCATAATTCTGTCCGTCATACTACAGTCTGTCCGTCTGTGTTACGACTATTTCTGTATGTCCGTATGGCTTCTGCTTCTGTATGTCCGTATGGATTCAGATTCTGCTCGTCTGTCCGTATTATGATTCCGTCTGTCTGTCCGAACTATAATTCTGTTCATTTGTGTGTAACACGATTCTGTATGTCTGTCTGGATCATAACTCTGTCCGTCAGTTTGATTTATGATTTTGCCCGTTATATTTCTGTGACTCTAGTTCGGACTATGTTTATATCTGTTACGTTTCTGCTTTACATACTCGGTACATTTTCCGTACTGACCCCCGTTCTTCGGGGGCTGCGCTACATGCCCGCAGGTACAGACGCGCCAGGTAATACGCCGCCAGCGTAGGTTTCCGACTCTGCTATCTGAAGAGCTCCCTTGACTCGGAGCATATCTTTTTGGTATATATTTTCTGTCTTCTGTGTACTCCGTATGTGTGTATATTCTGGGTACGGCGGGGCCCTGTCCCGCCATATGATTTTGTATGTCTGTAGAGGCCTGTAGATAGATGTGTGGGTTTCGGGTTTCGTCTGTATGTTAGCCTTATCGGCTTATCTATATGTTTCTGTATGTTCAGATATATATATATGTTTGCGCGCGTGCCGTAGTTGTATCGGCCTATTTCTGTACTTCTGTTTTGAAACGAAAAAAAAAAAATCCGTATGATTCGAAAGTCGGTCGGGTAGGTACGTACGGGTACCCAGTTAGGGTACCAGTCGCGGCCCACGCGGTTGGGTCGTGACAAAAGTGGTATCAGAGCGGTTAGTCCTCGGAATGTCTACAGGCCGTGTCTAGTAGAGTCTTGTTTATCGATGTGTTGTGCACCACATCTATAAACAGGAAGCTACAGGGCATTTAGGATGTTACCCTTCTTTGGATTCTTAGATCGTGCGATAGAACTGTATTAGTAGGATGATCCTCTCCTAACGATCTGTTATGTTTCAGTGATGCCTCCGAGGAAGGCAACAGCTGCCCAGAAGGGCAAGGCGAGGATTGAGGCAGGAGAGACCAGCCAGGCCCCGAGGGTTACCAGGGCCAGTGTACAGCCTGCACTTGAGGATGTGCCCCCATCGTCTGGGTCTGTTACACCCCCCTTGCGGGAGGACATCAGAGCAGCAGGAGCTGCTAATCGGGAGACGGCTCCACCGCAAGCTCCTGAGGTTCCAGTGCCCGAGCCTCCAGCTCCACAGGTAGGGGCGGAAGGTAGGGCCATGCGAGATGCGGTTCAGCTATTGACCACATTAATGGCGGAGCAGGTTCGCAGGCATGGATTTGGGGGTGGTCGTACGGACAGGTATGAGAGCTCCAGGGCTCGCGAGTTTCTGACATGTGGTCCTCCAGAATTCTCCGGGACCAAGTCTGAGGAAGACCCCCAGGAGTTCATTAGAAAGATGGAGAGCACACTGCGATTGATTAAAGCTTCGCCGACTGAGTCTGTGGAGTTGGCTTTGTATCGATTGTATGAGGTGGCAGCAAATTGGTATGAGTCTTGGCAGCTCTCCAGGGGCGACGACGCGCCCCCAGCGGTATGGACCGAATTTACTAAGGCCTTTCTTGACCATTTTCTACCACCAGAGCTACGAAGAGCTAGGGTCGATCGGTTCTTGAACTTGAGACAGAATGGTAGAAGTGTTCGCGAGTACAGCCTAGAGTTCGATTCACTGGCTAGGTATGCACCCACCATAGTAGCTGAGATGGCCGACAGGGTGCACAGGTATGTGATGGGACTGGACTCTTATCTGATTGATGGTTGTTTGGCTGTGGCTGCTCAGCCAGGGATGCATGTAGCCCGGGTACAGGCACACGCCCAGGGCATGGAGGACCGACGTAGGGAACGTCGGCCTGATAGGGGTTACGACAGGGGCCAGCCTAAGAGAGCCAGATCGGCTGGGTATTCAGAGGGATTTCAGAGCGAGCCTTCCCAGCGGCAGAGAAACAGGTATTCGTCCCAGCCAGCCTACAGTACGCCCCCACAGTTCACAGGACAGAGCTCCATAGGTCTCGGTCAGTCGAGGCCACCCATACCCCCATGTTCTTACTGTGGGAGATCCCACCCAGGGGAGTGTTATCGCGCTACGGGCGCTTGTTATTTTTGTGGGAGCCCAGACCATCGGGTCAGAGAGTGCCCGCTTAAGGGCAGTTCGGGTTCAGCCCGGCCTGCTGGGTCCATTGCAGGCTCATCTTCTCCTTCAGCGGCCATGCGCCCTGCGGGGCGAGAAGCACCAGCACCAGCACCAGCACCAGCACCAGCACCAGCACCAGCACCAGCGCCAGCGGGTCGTGGTAGAGGACGTGGTGCAGCTTCTGGTTACAGCGGTCCTTCGAACCGCGTGTTTGCTTTAACCGGCCGGCAGGACCCAGGAGCGTCTTCGAGTGCACGCCCAGGTACGCCAGCCAATACTTTTTGAGAAATGTATGTATGGATAAGTTTGTATTTTGCTGAATTACGTGATCTTATACTTCTGGGTATTAGAAATAGTAAGATAAAGGTTAATTTGGTGGATACCGAGATTCAGAAAAGCAATATGGTAATGGTATGACTTAGCCGGAGGTGGGACTCGCTACCAAAATTTTTCCGAAAACCTGCGAAGACCCCGATTTACTCTAAAATTACGTGACAAAGGTCGTGAGGGGCACTCGACGAAATTATATTAGCCCTAACGTGTCGAAATGCATGAAAGTTTCGGAGTTAAGCGTGCTCAGGCCATAGCAATTCTGGGATGGGTGACCCCCTGGGAAGTAATGCAAAGTTTTGCACAATTGTAGGTATGACCGATATAAATGAAAAACTTGGGGTAATCTAAAGGAAAAGAGGATGTATGGAGTAATTAACGCCTTTACAGACACCACACAGACCGACGCGGATTAAATGGGCAAAAAGGAAAGGTGCGATACCACTCGGAAAACTTAGCGAATCTGGATAACAGTCAGCGACGACCCGAATGTTGTCAGGGGATAGAAAAAGCCCAATTACATCATAAGTTAGTCTGGTATGACGATGGTTGTAAAAGGAAAGAGAGTATGGATAGTAGGGAAGGAGAGAGATAAGTAGAGCGGGTAAGCAGAAACTTTGAAAAAAGTCGATGAGCGACACCCAAGACGATTTGTATGATTGATTCTGAATATGTTTCTGTCTGACATATCTCTGTACGATTAACCCTGATTACGAATCTGTCTGACACACCTCTGTATGTCTGACTCCAGATATAAATCCGTCTGGTGTGCCTCTGTACGTCTAATTTTGATCACGCATCTGTCTGATACATCTCCGCATGTCTGATTCTATGTGCGACTCTGTATGATACATTTCTGTAAGCCTGATTCCAATTTTGAAATCCGTCTGATACCTTTTTATACATCTGACTCCGATCTTAGGTCTGTCTGACATACTTCCGTGCCCCTGATTTTGACTACGAGTCCGTCCGATATGCTTCTACGCGTCCGGCCCTAATTCTGAATCTGTTGGTAAGGAGTGTCTGGTATGAAGTGGGATGTCGATAATGTGGTAGGGAATTCAGGAGTGTAATAAGAAATGAGGTGGACTATGATGTTTACGAAACGTTCGTCGGTTACAGGAATATAGCTTATGGTTCGATTATTATGTGGGGTATGAGAAAAAAAAATCTATTATGAAGGCATTTAAATCGGTGATGTGAAAAATTACCCCATAATGTTGGCAAAGCAGCCATGTCGGAAAGTCAGTAAAGGACGACTATAAAGAGAACCCTCCCGGAGTAGTATGACGCCCCATAAGGTCAATTTAACATTCGAGGACAAATGTTCTAAAAGGGGGGGAGAATGTTACATCCGACATTTTTGTTCATTCGGAAAATTCAAGATAAATTGACTTGTGATGAATAAGGCCACAATTGGGCCTTACTTGGTATGAATGTGTAAGTTATGAATACCTTGGTGTGGAATTTCGAAAGGAGGCCAAGGGCAAAATTGGAATTTTGGAAATTTGCCCATGAATTATAATATGTGACCAACCATTTTGGGCTCCAAAGATTCATAGAATAAGGCCCAATATGGGAGGCCCAACCGGCCACAAAGGGGTCCAAACCCATAAAATATTTTTTATTATGTATATAATATTATATAAGTAGGATAAGATTGTGAGAACCTTCGAGAAAAATCAAAAGAAATCAAGAACAAAAGAGAGGAGCATTTCGGGTTTGGAGAAAAAAAAAAAGGAAAAGAAAGAAAAAATTTTGGAGCCAATCCTTTGGTTTAAAAAGTTCATCTCTTGAGAGATTATTGCTAAGCACAAGATTCTCTACAAGTTGATATAAAGATTGTGGCAAGAAAACAACTTCATCTTCCAAGTGTAGAACTTGAAGAAAGGTAAGGATTTCATGCTTTTGTTTTGTTAAAAATGATGTATGTATGTTGTAGTATGTGTGGATGAATGAAAAATATGGAAATTTGGTGTGTTGGAATTTGGGGTGTGTGGCCGAAATGCATATATGTATATGGCATGTCTATGGTGACTTGAAACTATGTTGAAATCTAGTTGTAGTGTGGTAGGAATTGTATTAGAAATGAAAGTTGAATGAATTAAGGAAAGTTGAGAATTTTGAGGTGTGGCCGTGTGGTGTGTGTTGGTGTTGGAAGGTGAATTGAATCTTGTTAGCATGTTAATTGTGTTGTTATGGAAGATTGGTTATTAAGTTGTTGAAGGAAATTATTGAACTTTGTTATGATTTGTGTATAAGTGAAAATGAAAGTGTTAAGAGGCAAATTATGCTTATGACAATGAACTTGGAATATAAAAATGTGTTGATGAGCTTGCATGTTGAAAGTTAGGAAGGGATTGGAAAAGTAGTGACTTGATGGAAAGTTGAATGTTTGTGAATTTTATGAATATCTTGTGAATATTATGAGAACATGTTATGGATTCCTCCGATGTGTGTCGTAATGATTTTGATGGATAATGGATATGAAAATAATAAATTTTGGTTGGAAATGTAAGCTTGAAACGAAAGATGATTCGTCGTGTCGAAAGGTGGCTAATAATGCCATAGCGTATGATTTAGTGTTTATTGATGTTTGTTGTTGTTTGGATGTCTCCTCTGGGTTATTGTGTTGCTAAATTGAGCCGAGCTAAGTCTCGGGGATGTCGTATATACAGAGGAAATGCTGCCGAAATTTCGGTAGGCAATTATGTGTAAAGTTAGAGTATTGAAAGAATGGAACAAACCAAATGGTAAACTTGACCATTTCCAGATTTTGGACGAAATTTGGAGTGACGCCAAGCGAGCATAAGGCGCCATCAAGGTATGTGAAGCACTTCTCTACGTTCCTAGGCATGTTCTAGGTGTGGTAGGCTCGGCCGCGAGCCTTAAGTCCGACTCTGTTCCCCGGAATTCGAGACGGAAAACCGCTCCAATTCCTTCAATTCAATTGAACCTATTTTCTTACAAATTGCCCTTAAAGTGAGATTTTGTACAAAATTTCCCCAAACGGAGTCGGAACACTTCCGAACGAGTATGGGTGACCTCATAAGGTCAATTATCAATAATTTACATATGTAGCCTCGGGTTGGTCCGAGGTGGGCCCACAAGGCCCGATACTCCCGGTACGATTTTAAATACTTCCATTTTGGGTCCGATTTTCTTTAAAAACTTCTGAACTATTATTTTGTGTATATTATGGCTATTTTGGTGCAATTTATACAACATGATTTTTGAATATCTGAGAATCCCATTCTGATAACAATCTGTCGTGCCTTCCCAACTAGGATATAGGCGCGTACTGTGCATATTATCTGGATATTCTGATTTTGGCTCGCCGTTTGGCACCCCTTCAGTTTGATCGAGTCTGTATGTTGAGTCTGTAGGTAGGTGGTTTCTCATTTATCGATTCGTGTCTGTCTCAATGCATTCCTTCACTGCGACCCGGGCCAGGTTCTGTTATCGTGCATATTTCTCTGCATTGTTCACCGCGTCCCTCGGCGTACGGGCCGGGATCTGTATGTCTGTATGATCTGTGTATGGGGATGGCGGCCAGGATGGCATATGATCTGATATGATTCTGTCTGTCCACCGCGTCCCGTACTAAGAGGGCCGGGTTCTGTTACCGCGCCCCCAGACAGGGCCGGGATCTGTATGAATATATACGTGTCCCATCTGTATTTATAAAGCACACGCCTCTGTATGATTTTGTATGATTCTGTGCTACTCCGCATGCATAATTCTGTCCGTCATACTACAGTCTGTCCGTCTGTGTTACGACTATTTCTGTATGTCCGTATGGCTTCTGCTTCTGTATGTCCGTATGGATTCAGATTCTGCTCGTCTGTCCGTATTATGATTCCGTCTGTCTGTCCGAACTATAATTCTGTTCATTTGTGTGTAACACGATTCTGTATGTCTGTCTGGATCATAACTCTGTCCGTCAGTTTGATTTATGATTTTGCCCGTTATATTTCTGTGACTCTAGTTCGGACTATGTTTATATCTGTTACGTTTCTGCTTTACATACTCGGTACATTTTCCGTACTGACCCCCGTTCTTCGGGGGCTGCGCTACATGCCCGCAGGTACAGACGCGCCAGGTAATACGCCGCCAGTGTAGGTTTCCGACTCTGCTATTGGAAGAGCTCCCTTGACTCGGAGCATATCTTTTTGGTATATATTTTCTGTCTTCTGTGTACTCCGTATGTGTGTATATTCTGGGTACGGCGGGGCCCTGTCCCGCCATATGATTCTGTATGTCTGTAGAGGCCTGTAGATAGATGTGTGGGTTTCGGGTTTCGTCTGTATGTTAGCCTTATCGGCTTATCTATATGTTTCTGTATGTTCAGATATATATATATGTTTGCGCGCGTGCCGTAGTTGTATCGGCCTATTTCTGTACTTCTGTTTTGAAACGAAAAAAAAAAAATCCGTATGATTCGAAAGTCGGTCGGGTAGGTACGTACGGGTACCCAGTTAGGGTACCAGTCGCGGCCCACGGGGTTGGGTCGTGACACTAACAGGTTAGTCGAAGGAAGAGGAAAACATTTGGGAGTAAAATAATTGGAAATCTTTAATCATAGGAGCAAGAAGGATACTGTAACAAGTTAGCGGTAGGAACCCGGTTACGCATTGAGGTAAGGACAAGGATGATGGGTCGACACTATTGATTGGGAAATTAATGGTATGGAATAAGAATTCATGTGAGGTCTAAGAGATTTGATCTTAGAGGAAATGGAATAAAATATAAAGAACGTGCTTGGGAGACCGCTCGACCGTAGCGTCATAAAGATAGAAAAAAAGGTTCAATAAATGAGGATAGAGAAAGTGTAACCTATAAGGATTCTGTTCGAAGGGCAAAAGTAGTAGGATGCTCGAGACAACATGGATGCCCAGCTGCAATACAAGCGCATGGTTAAGAAGACTTACGAGTAAGTGAGATAAATGGGAGAAAAAACTAATAGTGGATGGAAAGTTATGGAAATGTTGACAAAATGATGATATAAACATAAATGGAAGAACAACTCAGGATAAGAAGGAATTCAGATATGTTATAAGCGAAGTCGGGAATAGAAAGACGAGGAGTGAGGTATAATCAAGATTTCATAAAAATACATAGTGGATCTCGACGCCCTATGAACTAGTGAGCCCAGGACACGTTAGTCACAAGAGACAGAGGCATGGAAAGACGAAAAATAAGGCATCGGAATTGGATACCCTTATAAGTATTCTAGTTAAATACGAGAGAGTAAGTAGCAAGAAGATAGACAGGCCGGATTATACGATGACGGAACCCCGACTTTAAGAAGAAAGTGAAGGGCGGTAGGTAATTATCGTAGAAAAGGATACTCGAAGACTGTTGGTATATGAGGAGCCCCTTAAAAAGGGGGGGGGGGACATATTATATTAGACTTAAAAAGGAATCGCAAAAATTTCAGACTCCAGAAGGGGAAAATTAATTAGCTCGGGGCCAGAGTTCAAAACATATCGGCACATCAGGAGGATACCTGAAAGAAGTAGAGATGAACTGGCTATAAGTGTACCATGAGGCAAACATGAGGATAAAGGAGTAGCCTATAGCCACACTGGATCGTCAAGTGAAGATTGCGTACCAAAGACATGGCTTCTGTTGAGGTGTCGTGACAAAGCAACAACAGAGAAGAGATGACCTGGGAAGGACAAGGATAATAAGTTGGTGCAGTGGATTAGAAAACCCATGACACAGAATGAGGACTCATGTAAAGATCGAGGAGTTCAATTATAGAGGAAATAGGGTGAAAGATAAGGAATGGGCATGAAGAAAACGACAATTATAAGAGGGACCCTCTCGAAGTATTATAACACCCCATGAGGGAAGTTGAACATTCGAGGACGAATGTTCTAAGGGGGGGAGGATGTTATATCCCGTATTTTGTACATTCGGATATTTCAAGATAGTCGTGGTAAGTTAAGGGCAAGACTATTTTCCAAAGTTGTTTTAATATACAAGTTGTTTATTAGTATGGAAATATTGAGAAAGGCTAAGGGTAAAAAGGGAAATTCACAAAAGTTCAAGAAGGTTCAAGACAAGCCATATGGCCGTGTGGCTTATTGTGTGGGTCCCACCCATGGCTTGGCCAATTAACCCAAGCCATGAGTGGGGTTATGTGGCCACCCTTCTATGGGCTATGTATATATGTATATATATATAGATAAAGGTGGCATAGCATGACATATTCATCATTCCAATTCAAGAAAACTTCAAGAAACTTGAAGGAAAAGAAACTAAGAGGCATTCGCCCATGGCTCCAAAAATTTATGCCATGGAAATTGATCAAGAAAGATTATTTTCTTCTAGTATTCCAACAAATTGGAATGTCCCTAGCAACGTGGAGTGGTTGTTGGAGCAAGCCAAGCACTTATTTGAGTAATCTACAAACCCTAGCCAAGCAAGAAGACAAGTGGAGAAAGGTAAGGTTTAATCTTCTTTTACATGTGTTATGGATGATTTGTGAATGTTGTAGTATGTAAAAATGAATGAAATTCATAAAAGTATGTGTGTTGGGTTGTAGCCGTGTGGGTGGTTGTTTTGTGTAGAAGTGATGAACTAATTTTACTTAGTATTTAGTTGATGTTGTTGTGAATTCTATGATGCAAATGAAGGTTTAGTGGTTCAAGTTGGTATTGGAATTGTTTGTGGGTTGTTGTAGGAGTTAATGTGATTTTAATATGGTTTCTTATAATTATGAGAATGATGTTGTTAATGTGTAGATTGTTGGTGTAGTTCATGAATTTGGAAGAAAGGAATGTGTTGTTGTTGTCCTTATTAAGTTTGGAAGATTTCGAATTATTGTTGATAATTTGGCCGAGTTGAATTCTCGGATGGTTGTTGATAAATTGGCCGAGTTGAATTCTCGGATTGTTGTTGATAATTTGGCCGAGTTGGATTCTCGGGGTTGGTTGAATTTACAAGGGAAATGCTGCCGAAATTTCGGCAGATTATAGATGATTTATTTGGAAGACTAAGACAAGTGTATGACGATGAGTCTAATGATTGTGTAAATCCTCTTGGATGTAGATTAGCGAGCTTGGACAAATAAGCGTAGCTAATAGGACGTGGAACATGTATGTAAGGCTTACCCTTTCTTTCTCTTGGCATGATCCTTGTGCAACAAACAGACAAAGTATACGTATGATTTCAAGGAAACTCCTATCCTTAGAGCCACAAGGATGACAAATGTTCTTGACTTCCGCAATCTGTTTTGCTATGTCTTGATACATGTGTGTGGTTCCAAAATTTGTATTTTGATTTGATCCATAGAGATATTCGAAAGGTACTTGATATGACTATTTCTTTGATTTGCAAAAAAAATAGCTTCTGAAATGTTCGTAGAGGTTTCTGTACTAAAATGTCCATAACTTTCTTATACTAACTCGGATTGACCCGAAACGTGTTTGTGATTCTTCAAGTGTCGTTTTGTGTAGTTATTCATCGAGTCTTAAAATTTGACTTGTGTGCATATAGTTTCTCACTACTCTGCTCGTGCACGCCTCAATGTATCTTTCACTGCGTCCCGAGCCATGCTCTGTTATCGTGCGCCTTCCTCTGCATTGTTCACCGCGTCCCTCATTGGAGAGCCGGGATCTGTTATATGTATATTTGTATATGATGATATGATGATATGGGGATGGCGGCCAGGATGGCATGTGATGATCCTATTCACCGCGTCTCTCCCTAGAGGGCCAGGATTTGTTATATGCATATATGATATATGATGTCGGCATACATGATTTGTGTTTGGAAAACAAGCATTTTGATATTCTGGATGATTTACCTACTTTCTGTACTTCTTCTGACATATGACATCGGCATATACGATTTGCGTTTTGAAAAATAAGCATTTTGGTATTCTGGATAATGTACTTACTTTTTGTACTGCTTGTTTCGATTATGGTTCTATTTTCTGTATTCCATGCCTTATATACTCAGTACCTATTCCGTACTGACCCCCTTTCTTCAGGGGCTGCGTTTCATGCCACGCAGGTACACCCAGATGAATGGAAGACATTGCTAGAAGATGTTCCAGCGAGATTGGCGAGCTCCATTTCCTTCCGGAGTGTTGCCGAGTCTGAGTACATATGCTATGATTCCTGATTGATGTTAGAGACTTTGCAGACAGAGTCGTGGGTATAGAATGTCAGTCTTGTAAGCGGCTCCATCAGCCGATGTGTCATTTTGCATTATGTTATAAATTCCATATGATTACAGATTTTGTTTGACTTGAAAACGACAAAAATAATGTTTCTGGAAGTTCTTATTAAGTATTTCGTTTTATCTTAGTTAGGAGTCCAAGCGAGTATGTGTGTAATAAGAGTCAGCGGGTTCGTTCGGCTCCGAATATGAGGTCGGGTGCCCATCACACCCTAGCGAGGTTAGGGTGTGACAGGGCTGAAGCTCCAGATCAATGGAGAGTACTCACTGCCGCTGAGGGGAGGTCCTACTGATGCGGATCGTCCGACTGTCTACCTGAACCTGCGGGCATGAACGCAGCATCCACAAGAAGGGACATCAGTACGAGTAATGTACCGAGTATGTAAGGCATGAACAATAATATAATAAGACATGTGGAACATATCATGTGATAAGGGAATAACCTGTACATCAGGGTGCCTCTTAGGGTGTATACCATGCATGCTTAGCTTTCTTTGAAAAACATTTCTTATTCATGTATACAGAAAATAGAACATATCATATTACCGAGGAACATCGGCCCAATTAATGTAACCATATACCCCGCATCCGGGCATCCCGCGTCCGGGATGAGATCATATTATACCAACTGATCAGGTGGTTACACTTCTCTAACGCTCTGGCCCTTTTTCCCATATTCCCCATTTACATATACATATATCATATAAGCATCATGCAGGAGAGCCCAAGGAAAGTTATGTCTCTATCGGAGTGACGTAAGGTCGGCAATGTCACGACCCAACCCCGTAGGCCGTGACTAAGTACCCGAACTGGGCACCCGTATATATACCCGTTAGCTACATGTTCAGTCCACAACAAACATCATATGGAATTCATAACGACCAAACCATGGTCTCAGAGTTGTCGCATAATCATACATATAAAAGCAAGCCGACAAGGCTGCCGCCACATATCAATATCATATGCAAGCCGACAAGGCTGCCATTATAGACGAACATCATACCACAACACACCATATAGACAGAGCTGAACAGAACCCATACACAACCCACACATATGTCCACAGACCTCTAAGAGTTTCAATAATAAAATATGACGGGACAGAGCCCCGTCGTAGCCTTAAACAACATATGCATATATTTATATCAAGAAGGATCTATACCAAAGTCTGGGCTCCGGAACAACGGAACTCTCCAAGATAGTAGAAGGGAAGTCTTAAACCGGCGGTTCACCAAAGCGTGTATCTGTACCTGCGGGCATGAAACGCAGCCCCCCCGAAGAAAGGGGGTCAGTACGGAATATGTACTGAGCATATAAAGAGTGAAATACAGTAAAAGGATCATAACTGGAATATGGAGTACAGTAAACGTGTACAATATCCAGAATACCAAAACACTTGCCTTTGTAACATAATCATATTTGTCAATATCATATATCATATGCATATTCATATATCGTACCCGACCCTTTAATGAGGGACTCGGTGAATAAGATCATCATATGCCCTCCTGGCCGCCATAACATGTCATCATATCATTATATCATCATATCGTCATATCATCATATCATCATATACATATATACCGAACCCGGCCCTTTAGTGAGGGACTCGGTGAACAATGCAGTAAAGATGTGCACGATAACATACCCGGCCCGGGACTCGGTGAAAGATATATCGAGGTATGCACGAGTAGAGTAGTGAGAACCATATGCGATTAAAAATGTTTTTAAGGACTCAATAGAATAGTCAATGCGAATCATCGTTCGCAATTTCAATAATAGTCATATCATTTACCTTTCGGATGTCCCTGTGGATTATATCAAAATGGAACTTTAAAATCATGTGTACATATCAATATATATGAAGCAAAACATAAATTATGTGAATCAAGGTTAATAGCCATCCTAGTGGCTCTAGGAATAGGAATTTCCTTTCGAATCGTATATATGTCGTATATTCGTTTCACAACGATCATGCCAAAAAGAAAGAAGGGTTAGCTTCACATACCTTTGGTGCTTATTTGTCACACAATATGTATACGCTGCCCAATAATACTTCAGCCTATATTAAGACGCCAACAACTACGGTTAAGCTACGGGAAGATTTAAAACGTATTCTAACATTAGTAACTCCTTTCTAGATGTTTTGACGACGTTTTCTCTTGTAGTAAAACCAACTACATACAACCAATCCCACATCAATAATTATACGTTCAATACCAATCCGGACAGCCCACATAAAATTCCAAACAGTCCGCATTCACAACATTCAATCGCGATTCACATACGGCTATTACATTCTCAAGTTATTCGTAATAGTTTGTAGCCTTAACGTTTGCATGTAACAACTTTATAACAGCCCATCCAACATACAACATAATGCATAACCTTAATTATCATTAATCTTCCAAGCTCAATAAGAACCACAATAATGTGTCAAAACAGTCCGTACATTACAACACTCAATAATAGTCTGCATGCGATTATGACACGTCCAATTTATTCTTGTTAGTCTATAGTCATAACATTTCGTCAAAAAGATTCTATAAAATCCCAACCACTATGACAACATGATGTATATTCTTAACTATAATTAGTTTTTCCAACTTAGCCAAAACAACACGTCCAAAACAGTCCCTAACCAACAACACATCCAAAACAGTCCCTAACCGACAACATAATAATGTTCGGAATTCTTGCAAACGTTTACGAACATACTAAGCAAACCACATACGATTCTTACACATTATTTCATGTCTTCTTCTCATATAATTTCAGTAGGTTATGACCAGAAATCCACACGACAAGTACAACATCAATTCATACGCAACTAAGCTACAGTGTCATCTCTATAATCCTTACAACAACTCACAAACGACTTTAGTTTCAACTCCAACAATTAAACACCTTCATTTCCATCATAAAATTCATGACAATAACAATCAAAATATCAAGTAAAATCAGTTCACTAAATTCTTACAAAAACAGTCCACTACACGGCTACACCATGCTTCAACATCACTCACATAAAATCATAGATTCAATTTATTTTCATACTAACACAACTTCACCTTTAACCTTCCAATTATTTTAATTCTTTTTACCATGCAATATATGATAGTAACAACCATAATTACTAAAGAAAATCAGTCCATCAATGCCACCAAAATAGTCCCTTCGGCCATATAATCATTCCAACACCAACGTTCATGATTTTATGCATGCAAATCATGTTCATCAAGTTACAACCATACTTCAACATCAACACATATAACCCCATGGTTACTATCATGTTCCAACATCAACACACATTATTTCATGCATACAACTTACATCTACACATCTACATCACCCTTAATACATGGAAAAGAAAGTTAGATCTTACCTTGACAACTTGACTTCTCAACTTGGCTAGAGTTTGTGACTTGAAATGATAATGATTCTTGTTGCTCCAATGAATATCTTCACGTTTCTAGGGACCTTCTAAAGGGTTGAAATGCTTGAAGAAATATTTTTTTGATCAACACACAAAGAGCTCAATTTTCAGCCCTTTGGCCGAGAGCTTCTTCTTTCCTCTCTAGGTTTTCTATTTTTGTGTTGTGAAGTTGAAATGAGAAGATGAGCTCTCTTAGTCATCCATTTGATTAAACTAAGATGCCTACAAGTTGGACACAACACATGCTCCACTCATGACATTGAGCACTCAATTAACTTTACACTAAAATTCAATTCTTTTCTCTAAACTTTCAGCTGAACTTCCCTCTTTGTTTCCTTTCTTCTTCTTTCCATTTAATTGTTTACAAGACAATTGCATGTGTAGTGAATGAATCATACACTAACCTTTGTCCATTTCAATCATACAAGGATGAATGTCAATATTTAAGTGTGCAATGATTCTTCCTAACATGTATGTCTTCATAAAATAATGCATGCTTTCATAAAGTAATAGATGCCTTCAATATTCAAATGCATGCCTCACATGGATGCCTTATTTTTCAGCCCCCTTGGCCGAATCCCCACATGAATTTTTCTTCCAATTTAGTTGTCCACAATATAATGAAAATGTAGTAGATGAATCAACATTTAAATACATATTTGTATGTCTTCCATAATAGTCTTATTTTAGATGACTTTGAGTCATCTTTTGGACATGGCACGTTAATGTTCATATTGACTCATTGTTGCCACTAATTTTTACTTGAAACCACAATTAAGTAGTTCCTAATCTCCAACAACATTCTTATACTATGTAAAATTTATAACCGATTAGTTCTAGTTTAGAAATTAAAAATCCGAGGTTTCTATCTCACGTCGATTCCTTCGCGAATAACTCGGCGTATCAAATACGGGGTATAACATGTAACCTCCGATTATATTATGGAATAATCATCATCGCTTCATCTCACCTTGAAGAAACAATTATTATAAGGTGAGACTAACAACAATGAGTAAAATTAAGGAAGTCAAAAGATAGCTCAATAATCCCATATCATCATTGAAATATAACTTGGAACCTTTAAACATGAAATCGTTCTCATCATAGTCATCATAGAAAATATTCTCATCATTGGAAACATTGCCATCATGATAAAAACATGTCCATCATTGTTGTCATAAGAGTTTACAAAATCACAAACCTCTATTTTGGAAAAAATACGGACACTTTGGAAAATATTTACGGGTTATCGGGAAAAGAAATCATGCCTTGGAATCATAAACATCTAACTTTTGGAAATAAGGAGGCTATGAAAACATTTACGGAATTATAATCATAGGAATCATGCCTTTGAAAGAAAGGGACGAGCCTTAACATACCTTTCGGTCACCTTAGTCGTTCAACGATTATTCTTCCAAGCTCCCAGCTCTACACGTAAACCATCCATATTATCGTTAGGTTCAATATCTTACACTTATCTCAAGCATCCAATTGAAATATTTTTAGAATCTGTCGAAATTCGGGCAGCATCTCCCCTATATTTTGTACCTCCTTCAAATACCAAAACAACTCCCAAACAATACAACAACATCAACAACAATATCAATACTAATATATTCCATAAAACATCCCACACGATGTTTCTCCAATTTTCAAACCAACCATAACAACATCCATAATACCATAATCAAAGAATTATATTTAATTTAATCTCAAATTAGTCCAAAATATCCTTTCAAATTCACCTCATGGCCATCGACTTCAATTCAACACTTTATGATTTTTCTCCTATGATTCTTTCCTCTCTAAGAATTGCTAAACCATTACATCATCTTAATCATGTGAATAATAGGAGGAACATACCTTATTGTGAAAGAACTTCACTCTATTCACCCCTTTCCAATATCAAGTTCATCACCACCTTAAAGAGAAACAAGAACAATTATCTTCCATAAATGTTTCCTTTAGGTTTTAATGTCTCTTGATGATATGGAAAGTTTTTGGAAGATTATGGAAGGTTAGGAAGGATTATGGAGAATTATGGAGTGTTATAGAAGATGATGGAATGTTATGGAGAGTTATAGAACTCTCAAGAAGTGTGGGAGAAGAGAAAATCATGAAAAATAATGGGTTAGAGGGGTATTTATAGGTGTGGTTCGGGTCGGGTAGTGTAGCACCTGGTTACTGTAGCAGTGTTTTTCTGCTCCGTCCGCCTAACTTGTAACGTCCATAACTCCCAGCTCCGGTGTCAGATTGACGAACGGTGTCAGATTGACGAACGGTTTGTTGCGAAACTACACTCGAGGAACTTTATTTTAGGCTTTTGAAACACCTTAAAAATCCTCATATACTCGGAGATATACCCCTCCAAAGTTGACCCAAAATTCTGTCCAGAATTCTGCAAACCTCTTTTTCAAATTTTCGACAAGCTTATTTTCTTCGCTTTACTTGGTCCCGGAATCTTCTAAAAATATTCATACATTATATTTATCATTAATCATACTTTATAATGGTCATGTCCTTTGGTTTCAATGTTGTCCTTCCCGGTTACGACTTACGAGATCGTAATTCATCATTTACTTCATTGTTACTAACTTCTCATGGCTTGTACCTTCCAAAACTTCATGGGACGTCTCCGATACTCCATTAATATGGTGAAGTACGTGGCATGCTCATGCTCTAAAAATGCGAGGTGTAACAATAAGCCAACTACATCAACATATCTATCTACAACCATTATGCCATGTTTTCCCTTACTTTAACCATTAAAATCCTCAAAGAAATGACTTAATATCAAACTCAAGATGAAAAAATTATACCTTATAACTTGAAGAACTTCACCTTACACAATTCACCCTAAAGCTTATCCACCACAACTTCAATTAGAAGTACGAACAAGCTCCTTCGATGAACTAGTTAAGGATTTTATGGCTCGATCTTCTCTTAATTTGATTTGGAATGGTTTGAAGTGTTGGAGAGGGCTCATAGGGTCTAGAAGGTTTGGTTTGGGTGAAAATATGAGGCCCAAAGTCGTGGCCCTTCTCTGATTTGTCGAGATTCGTTGTTAATCTTACAAACCCGAGCTTAATTTGATGTAGGAACTCCTAAATTTATTATATCTTAGTGTAAGAATATTGGATGAATGTTGTGGGAGCTTCTAGAGAAGTGTGGGGATGAGAAATGGTGAAAAATGATGTGATTTATGTGACTTAAGGGTGGTATATATAGTAGTCCAATTCGGTTTGGGCTAATGGGCCGAAAGTGGTAAGCTTTTTAAGTAGTTTCTAGAATTTTCGCGTAGGTTCGCAGGCTTCTGGAAGTCTGTTTTAAAATGCTTATAACTCCCTATTCTGATGTTGTATTGACGAATGGATGATTGCGTTGGAAACTACACTCGACGAACTTCATTTTAGGCTCTTGAAACACATCAAAACTCTTGATATACCAGCAGATATACCTCTCTGAAGTTGATCCAAAATTTCTGTCCAAAATTCTGCCAAATTTTTGACAAAATTATTTTCTTCGATTTGCTTGATCCAACTTTCCATACATGATATTTATCGTTAATTTTACTTGATAAGGGTCATGTCCTTTGGTTCTAAGGATGTCCTTCCTGGTTACAACTTACGCGATCACAATTCATCTATTACTTCATTGTTACGTACTTCCCATGGCTGGTACCTTTCAAAACTTCACGGGACATCTCCGATACTCCATTAATATGGTGAAATACGTGGTATACTTATGCTCTAAAAGTACGAGGTGTAACATCCTCCCTTTTTAGGAGGGTTCTGCTATCTAGAAATACCACACATCTGCCACTCGAGCTTTTGAATAGCTGTTGTATGTGATCCTACTATTTTCGTTGGCCCAAATAACATCTTTTCAGACTTGGTTTGATTTTCCAGAACCTTCTCAAGCATTGCCTCCAACCTTGAACTACCTGGATCGTTTGACTGCTCTTTTGGTGGAATGTATGGATTGGAACTTCTATTTCCAAAGTAGTTGTTATTGTTGTTGTTGTTGTTGTTGTTCCCCTAGTTTGAACCACCATAATTATTGTTATAGTTCCCTTGGTTGTTGTTGTATGCACCTTGCCCCTGCTGAGGTATCCATTGAATTTGATTCTAATTCTGATAATCCCCTTGGATGTCCCCCTTGAGAGCATAGTTAACATCCTGAACTTGCATAGGAGGTCCCTCGTGATATGGACCCTCTTGGACTTGGTACATCCCATTCGGCATACCTGAAGTGTCTTCGAAAACATTTACCTTCTTAGTCTCCTTCTTATCAAGCTTCTTGGTCAGCAAAGAAATATTCATTGCAAACTGAGCCAATGTTTGCTGAGTATCCTGATTCGCCTTCACCATATTCTGGATCTTGACATTCCCACAGGGTACTCTATCAGCATTGTTCGAGTTCCAAGCCTGATTGTACGTAGTCAATCTGTTAAGTATGTTGGTAAATCGAGTGTAAGATTTATCCATGAAACAACCATCAGCTGTGTTGTTTGCAATTGACTTCGTTATAGGATCCAACCCTAGATAGAAATTCTCCATTAGTATGTTCTCCGGAAAACCATGAGTCAAAAACTTCTGCAAATATTCTTTAAATCTCTCCCAAGCTTTGTATATTGTTCCCCGGTCGCTGCTTGAATTCATAGATTTTGTCACGGATCTTAGCCTTCTTGCTAGGAGGATACCATTTCTTGAGAAAGATAGCTACCATCTCTACCCATGTAGTAATACAATTCTGGGGCAGCTTCTCGAACCAATTTCTTTCTTCTCCAGCTAAGGAATATTTGAAATGCCTCAGCCAAATAGCATCTTTTGAGACATTGTTTTGGATGTGATGAGCACATACATCCACAAAGTTCTACAAATGTCTTTGAGGATCATTATCGGAAAAGTTCCGAAAGTAGCCCTCAAGCTTCAACAACTGGTAGAGAGAGGAGTCAATTTTGACACTTATAGCTCCAACCCGAGGATAAACAATAGCAGATGCATAGTCCTCCTCATCAATCAGATCAGCAAATACATTCTCCTCCTCTGCATCAATCAGGGGGTCATGATGTTGACCACACTGGTTACCAGGTGCTGCACGTGGATTTTGCATAATCATGATCACCTGGTTTACAAGGAAAGCAAACAAGGTGTGATGGAATAAGAAAAAGACTTCAATCAAAGCAAACACTATTTAGTAATTTCAAAACCGTATTCCCAGTAACTGTGCCAAAATTTGATATGCTCAAATTACACCTTTTATTAGCGTAAAGCGAACGTTGTCAGATATAGTAACCCAACAAGTTTGGGGTCGAATCCCATGGGGAACATGGTGTGAAAAGGTTACTAAAATCGTAGAATAGTTTATTTTGATCTAATGTCTTATTCCGATGAATTTGTAGAAAGTTGGTTGTTTATGACTAATTGCTAACTAATTGTTTTGGATTGTAATATATGATAAAAGAAACCAAGGTTCTGTCCCCGTCAGATAAAGTGTATGATCATGGGTATTGATCTTGATATACTTCTAATCGATCGTTATATAAATGCACTTAACCTCTATGTGAATATCTACTATTTCCCAATAAATAAAGATTATCTCTTTCTATGATTTTCCCAAATATAAGAAAGTGGATATGAAGAGCGGTTAATTATGCCAAGTAAATTCTACTTATTCCTAAGTGAATTTATTAAACAAAGTTTAAAGCTTTGAGTTCTTGTTATTTATTCTTACCAAACTCTAAGTACTTTCCAAGTTAAATAAAGTTTATGGCTTTAATCAATGTTTGCAACCATTAATTATGAACGAAAAACAAAGAATAAACAAACCCTAACAATTCCTTATGCACATATTAATCCCAATCCCCAATCACAAAACACCTATCTTAGGGTTCACAACCTTAGTAGAGAATTTAGCTACTCATAGGAAAAGAAGAACAATAATAGGATATAGAAATCATAATGCTTACTTTTGATTGATTGGAATTGAAAGAAAGTAATTGCAATTGTTTATTGTCCAAAAATCTTCAAGAACGATGAGTATTCCATGCTAAGGCAAGGTAAAACTAAAAACTGATAAGTGTGTCTTGCACAAAACCCTCTGAGAACTATTTATAAGGTCCAGAAATCAGAATAAATAATTATTACAAAATAACTGTTAGAGGTCAAAGTGCGGGACGTACTTCAAAGTACGTCCCGTACATTCCAAGTACGGGCTGGCTCAGCTTTAATGCAATCTCAAAGTACGGGCTCAAGGTGCAAGTCGTACTTCAAAGTACGATCCGTCTTTTTTGAACATCTTTGGCCTTTAATTTTCAGTACTCTCTAGAGTTTGACAACGAGGGAGGGGATGGAAGTGCGGGCCGTACTTCAAAGTGCGGCCCGACCTTTGTCCAATTTTCCAACTTCAGCTAAAATTCTTTATTCAATTACCTGAAAAACAATAAAAACACATCAAAACGACACAGACTCGCCTAAAAACAAGTACAACTTCTTGTAAAAAGGCATCAGATGTGCCTTAATTTCTCGGGACATTAGCACCCCCAACTTAAAGTCTTTGCTTGTCCTCAAGCATGTCACACAACACAAACGACTCAACTAACTTAGATACAATAGAGTAAAGATGTCTACAATGGTTTTGGCCTAGAACTGCCGTCATGCATTTTTTTCACTACTGACCCTCTCAAATTAAAACAGTTCAAACCGGAAGTTTCACGACTCAAACCGTTGGGCCGTGACTAGCGCCCGAGTCAGACACTCGTATACGAACCTGTTAGATATAATCAGACTAATACTAAAAACAATGTGGAAATCTGTAAAAGCATGTTGTAGACTCATAATGCCATATATCAGAATGAACCTGTCTCCTGAGGAGTCACAGTTAACCAAATATAACAAAATATGCAAGCCGACAAGGCTGCCACTATACGCGGGAATATCCAACACGAACTACATCTGTATAGTTGACCAAACCATTTATACCCAACCCACAAATGTCTACAGACCTCTAAGAGTATAACAAAGTCTATGTCAAAAGGATCTGTACCAAAATGACTCAAGCTCCATAATGATGGAGCTCTCCAAGCAGCCGAGCAGATGTCCTAAGCTGGAGGATCACCAAACTAAGTGTCTATACTTGCGGGCATGAAACGCAGCCCCGAAGAAAGGGGGTCAGTACGGGAGATGTACTGAATATGTAAGGCATAAAGTATAGTAATGAAGATCATGACTGAGAGGAAAGATGATAGGAAAATAAGTATGATAATCAAGGAATACCAAAGTGTCTGTACCTTATGTTGAGAGCCATACATATATATAATATACCGTATCCGGCCCATTATGGGACTCGGTGAATGAAGCCACATACATATATACCATACCCAGCCCATTATGTGACTCGATGAAATATAATACGTACCCGGTCCTCTAGCAAGGGACTCGGTGAAATATAATACGTACTCGACCCTCTAGCAAAGGACTCGGTGAAATACAATACGTACCCGGCCCTCTAGCGAGGGACTCGATGAAATATAATTCGTACTCGGCCTTCTAGCTAGGGACTCGGCGAAATATAATACATACCCGGCCCTTTAGCGAGGGACTTGGCGAAATATAATACGTACCCGGCCCTCTAACGAGGGACTCGGTGAAATATAATACGTACCCGACCCTCTAGCAAGGGACTCGGTGAAATATAATACGTACCCGGCCCTCTAGCGAGGGACTCGGTGAAATATAATATGTACCTGGCCCATCTAGCGAGGGACTCGGCGAAATATAATATGTACCCGGCCCTCTAGCGAGGGACTCGGCGAAATATAATACGTACCCGGCCCTCTAGCGAGGGACTCGATGAAATATAATACGTACCCAGCCCTCTAGCGGGGACTCGGTGAAATATAATACGTACCCGGCCCTCTAGTGAGGTACACAATGAAATATAATACGTACCCGGCCCTCTAGTGAGGGGCGCGGTGAAATATAATACGTACCCGGCCCTGTAGTGAGGGACGCGATGAAATATAATAGGTACCCGGCCCTCTAGCGAGGGATGCGGTGAAATATAATACTTACCCGGCCCTCTAGTAAGGGACGCGGTGAGATATAATAAGTACCCGGCCCTCTAGTGAGGGACGCGGTGAAATATAACACGTACCTGGCACTCTAGTGAGGGACTCGGTGAAATATAATACGTACCCGACCCTCTAGTGAGGAACTCGGTGAAATACAATACGTACCCGACCTTCTAGGGAGGGACTCGGTGATATATAATACGTACCTGGCCCTCTAGTGAAGGACTCAGTGAAATATAATACGTACCCGGCCCTCTAGTGAGGGACTCGGTGAATAATGCAATAAAACTGTGCACGAGTAATAGGAGCAATCATGTACAAAATGAATCATCATTTGGGATCCAAGAGAATAATTAGAATGAACCAACACTTGAGAATCAGAGACAACTGTCATGTCAAGTACTACTGAGAAGTAGAGTTCGTTGGAGTCATGTATGCTCCTCGTTTGCACATTTTATGTAATTCATGCCAAAGAAGAAAGAAGGGATAACTTTACATACCTTGAAGCTTATCTATTCTCTCAACTTCTACTTCTCGAACTCGCAAATCTACAATCAAGGGAATTCATACTATCGTTAGGCTCGTTACCAAGTGCTTACCTTAAGCCTTTTAGTTAACTCTTTCTAGAATCTGCCGAAATTTCGGCAGCATCTCCCCTGTTTATATACCTAGCCCGAAATCTCAATTCAACAACCAACAACAACAACAACAATACCTACATCCACCATAATACCATTACTACCAAAATACACCATAAATTATTCCATATGATATTTATCCCATATTTCCGCCAACAAAATTGTGATACGGCTATTTAACAGTTCTATCTCCGTAAATAAACCAGGATTAACATTAATAATAAGAGATTCATACCTTTCTCCCGATAATATTTCTATATCTCCACTTTTTCCCACCTTGAACTAAGCCAAACGTGTTTCTATACGATTTTGTGATCACAACTATACGCTACATGGATCGGAATTCGAGAATTATACCTGGTTCGGGCTAAATTTTGATGTACGGAAGTTGTGGGAGATTTTCAGAATATTTGGGGGGTTTTCTTGGTGTTTGGATGAAGAAGGGGGGGGGGGGGGGGGGTTAATCCCCCCTTATATAGAGTTCCAGAATCTGTCCAAACTGACCTAAAATCTGGTCAGCGCGTTCGCGCAGGCTTATTTTCTGCCTGCGCGTTCGTTCAGTAAAACGGTTATAACTTTTGATCCCGATATTTTGTGAGGGCCCAAGACCTATGGTTGGAAAACCATTTCAATTATCTACAACGTTCATTTTTGGTGTGTTTCCTAATTCCAAACTTATAATGTCATTTTGGCCTCCTCAAGTCAGATCATCCGAAAACGTATTCTTAAATCATCCTTTTGGAGGGCTTATGCCCACATTAGGCTTAAGGGTCCTCTTAATACTTGCTCAACTTCCCATGTACTACTCTTATAATTTTTCATATGTCCTTTATAAAGCCCCAGCATGTGGGCCCCACCTTAGCTTACGGTTACGAGGGCTTTTCATCAAGTAACGTATGAACTAATTTACATCCCTAAGCCGAGCCTAAAATTTGTTCAGCGCGTTCGCGGCCCGGGGTGGCGCGTTCGCACTGAGTTGGCCCTTGGCCTCCTGGCAAGTTCGCGCAGGCTATTTTCCTAGCCTGTCATCCCAACTTGTAACGTCCATATCTCCTTACCCCAATGTCCTATTGGGGACCGATTTGTTACGTTGGAAACTGGACTTCATGAACTTCACTCCAGGATTTGTCTTTGTCTCAAAACTCGTCATGTTTCAAAAGATATCCTTCCTCCAAGTCGGACAATCAACAGGGTTTTCGAAATTCATCTGATTTCCAATCCTCTCGTGGCTTATTACCTGAACTTAATCTTCATGATCATAAATTAAACGCATACAACCATACATGCCCTTAAAAGTAACTCTAAAATCCATACATTGGGCGACCAACACTTACGAATTTCAATGTATAGAACTACAGGGTGTAACATTCTTCTCCCCTTAAAACATTCGTCCTCGAATGTTGTATTATTGCAAACCCACAACATCATCTTTCATTCCTTAGAATGGCTATTCTTCCTTTATGGTTTGATTGCCCGGTACTTGGGTTATACATTGGATTGGTCCCTCCTCGTTCTCTCTCAGCTTTTTCATTCGACTCATCTATGCGTTCTATCACCTCTTTGTTTTCATGTACATCATCAGGTATCCACTAGTATCTCGCTCTCGTTCTGTCTCCATTATCGTAGTCTTGACTTGCCGTGCCATAACTATTCATCATCTTGCAAGTACTCCCTTTTTCTGGCTCTTTGTTTCCCTTAATGCCATCTAAGGCTATCTTTTTTTTTGTACCCATTGATCTCAGATACGCGCTGTACTAACTCCTTGTAGCTCATTAGTCAGACCCTCTAATCCTTTACATCCTCATCAGAATCTCTCTTATCCTGTCACTTTAGATGTGGTGCAACATTACTTTATCGCTATTCAATCCCATTTTATCTCCAAGATCAGTTATACCAATATCTTCATTATAATCTTTTACATACATATATACATAATGTTTCCTCACTATTTATTATCCTTCGTTGTATAGTAACATTTATGACAAACTCATAATCCGAGCTCCAACTAATTTCCTAGCTCACAACATTTTTTCTTGCCCCTACCAAACTTTTCCTTTGGTTTCTTTTCTTGAAGTCTTGCGATGTGACTTGTGATGATAGAGCTATGGCAACTTCACACTTTACCACATCTTCCTTCCAACACAATTACACTTATCTTTGATTCCCTTATGCTGGTGATCACTTAATTAGCTGTTATCCCCCGTTGACTTGCCAGTGTTGCCTTTGTACCAATTTAATTAGGCACAACCTCACGTTGATGGTTTCGTAGTATTCCATAGTATAGGTGTCACGACCCAACCCCGTGGGCCGTGACTAGTGCCCGAGCTGGACACCCATACACACCTACTTACCAAATCGACATATCCATAACTTATCCATATCCAACATATATTAGTTTATACAGATACTGAGAACAAACGTCGTCTTAAGCGGTCACCTGTAACATACATATCATACAGAAGCCACCAAGGCTGTCGTGGAACATATCATCCAAAACATATATATATGTATACATACGTACAAGCCGTTAAGGCTATCATAGCAAATGCAACCGCTTAGGCGTACGCCACACAGACATAACTTAACCACAACGACCCATGACCCACATACATGTCCACAGGCCTCTAACAAAGAGAACAGAATCATATGACGGGACAGGGCCCCGCCGCACCCCTGAATATATACATACATATATACAACAGAAGAGTCTGTACCAAAATGCAGGCTCCCGAACAAGGGAGCACTCCAAAGCAGCAGAATAGAAGGCCTAAGCTGTCGGATTACTCACGTGAACGTCTGTACCTGCGGGCATGAAACGCAGCCCTTGAAGAAGAGGGGGTCAGTACGGAATATGTACCGAGTATGTAAGGCATGAAGTACAATATAGAGGATCATAATTGAAACAGAACTCACCAGAACACGTATGACTGTTAGAAACATCAATACACTTGCCTTTTCAAATGAAAATCTTGCGTGTCATTATCATATATCTTATATACATATAACGTGCCCCGGCCCTCTGGTGAGGTACGCGGTAAAATCATGTATGTCATCATCATATATCATATATACATATAACGTGCCCCGGCCCTCTAGTGAGGGACGCGGTGAATAAAATCATGTATCATATATTCATAAACGTGCCCCGGCCCTCTAGTGAGGGACGCGGTGAATAGAGTCATCATATGCCATCCTGGACGCCACCCCATCATCATATCATCATGTCATCATATCATATATATACATATAAATGCCCCGGCCCTCTAGTGAGGGACGCGGTGAACAATGCAATAGAATACGCACGAGAACATACCCTGGCCCGGGACGCAGTGGAGGATACATTAAGGCATGTACGAGCAAAGTCATGAGAAACCATATGCATATAAAACAAATTTCAAGACTCGATAGACGAGTATACTTACCGGCACCTGAAGGCTCAGAAACAAGTTTCGGGTCAATCCGACTTAGTATAAGAAAGTTATGAGCGTTTGAAGTACAAAACCTTCTACGAACGTTTCAGAAGCCATTTTTGGAAAATCAAAGCAACGATCATATCAAGTATCTTTCGGATATCGTTATGGATCAAATCAAATATAGATTTTGGAACCATATGTACATATCAAAATATATCAAGACTTAACAGAATAATTAGACGTGCTATCATTTGAAAACCAAGACATTAATCATATCACTTATCTCTCGAATGCCAATTCGGGAACATATCAAATAGATCTTCGGACATCATAGATACGCATCAAAATCATATGAAACAACTTATGGAAATCAAGGATATTAGCCATCCTAGTGGCTCTAAGAATGGGAATTTCTTTGAAATAATACATATACGTCATTTGTTCATTTCATAAAGATCATGCCAAAAGAAAGAAAGGGTAAGCCTTACATACCTTGCCCGCTTTCTACGCTAATCCAAACTTAATTCTTTGGCTTCGCGAGATCTACAACAATATTCGTACATATCAAACATTAGCCATAAACACTTAAGAGTCCAATTCTAAACCAACACTTTATTTACAGAAATTTCGGCAGCATTTCCCCTGTAAATACAACCATCCCCGAGAATCCAACTCGGCTAAATCATCAACAATAAATCCGAGAATTTAACTCGGCCAACTTAGCAACAACAATACCAACAGTTATTCCAACAATATCAACAATCAATTCAAAACGCATTCCAACGTTAACAACTTCTTTCTACAAACTTCGACGGCGTACCATTTATGTTAGATTCATAATTGCTTACATATTCAAGTTCTAATCCGCAACCATTCAAACAATATTCAAGAATACTTCAAACAATCCGTACAATATTCATAATAACCAACCCATATGCCATTCCACCCGAAACCTTCCAAATGGAACAAGAACAATAACAACACTTTTTCTACCTTCAATTTCATGAACTTCACCAACAATTCACACACTAACAACATTGTTTTCCATAATTACAAGAAATGGCTTTTAACATCACATTAGTTTCTAAACAACTCTCCAACACTTACAACTTCAACTAGAATCACCAAACTTTCATTATCAACATAGAATTCATGACAACAACAATCAAAACACTAAGTAAAATTGATTCATTATCTTTTATACCACATAAGCACCACACGGCCACAACACTACATTCATATTTCCATGAATTTCACTCATTTCTACACACTACAACATACACAATCATCCATAACATATAAAAGAAGATTAATTCTTACCTTTTTCCCTTAACTTCTCACTTGGCTATGATTATGAACTTGCAACAAAGAGAGGTCTTCTTGCTCTAACAATTATACCACGTTAAAGAGGACCCTTGAATTAGTAGGAATACTAGAAGAAAATATTTTTTTGGATCAAAATTGAAGGCTTCAAAATTTTTCTTCTTTTCTTTTTCTTGGCCGAATGGCCCTTCTCACTTTGGTCTCAAGTTTTTCTTGAATGTTCTTGAATTGGAGATGACAAAATGATAATGGGTCATCCCTTTTATTACTTATTTTTTTAGCTTTCATATGGGCCTTGGCCGGCCACACTTGGCCATTTTTTTCAAGCCCAAATCTCTTTTTTTTCTCTTTTTATTCCAAGCCCATTTTATTTCATGACCAATTTTTGTAATTCATGAAAAACTATTTTCCTAACTTCCAAATTTGCCCTTAGCCTTCCTCAATATTTTCGCATCAACATTTTCATGAACAACTTATGTATTAAACAAGATCAAAATATAGCCTTGTCTTTAACTTGTCACAATTATCCCAAATTATCCGAATGTGCAAAATACGGGATATAAAATCCTCCACCCCCCCTTTAGAACATTCGTCCTCGAATGTTGGATTAGTCTCATGGGGTATTATAATACTTCGGGGAGGTCTCCTTTGTGGAAGACTGGATGTACCGTTTCTAATTCGGTGGTAACTCCAATTTATGGATGACTTTGCCAATACTACAGACAATTTGATAAGGTCTACTATATCTTGGATTCAGCTTTCCCTTCCCGCCGAATCTTATTATACCTTCCATAGGTGACGTCTTCAGGCAATCTGGGACTCTAAGTGTCGACGTCAATTTTCGGCCTTTAAGTATTCTTCTTCTCTCGCTCTTTGTTGTCTTACTAATGGGAAATTACCTTGCTTATATATGGCATATTCTTTGTGTTTAACTCTTCGGTATCCCTTTCAGGCTTTCCCTTTTAATTTTTACATTCTAAGTATTTGTCCAATCATGACTTTGTCGCTAACGAGCATAATGGTTATGTTCCTTTCCAAGGCCAGCTTATCAGTATCCAAAACGTATATACGTGATATTGCTTTGCCATTTCTAGTCCTTCGCAGTCTAACTATATTCATGACAACTTATGATTCGAATTCAGTTAGTTTCTTAACTCACAACATCTCTGGGTTTTTGCTGCAACTTTTCCTCGTTTCCTTTCCTCACATTCCTCGATGCCAGTATCCTGTCTGTAACTTTCTTGGATTGGTAATCGTTCCATCAGTCGTCATTCCTTGTTGGCTCTCCAACGTGCACTCCTTATAATTAGGCATAGCTTCATGTTAAGTATTCTTACAATCCCATAGCGTATACCTTCTTGTTTAGTATGATTAATGGTCCATGATCTATCTTCTGATACCCGGTGGCCTCTTTTACCTTCTATTAATATGAGCAGCGTGCTTCCTTTCTTCGAGAAGCTATTGACTACTAACCGTGGCTACTTCATTATAACAGTTGTCGTCCGAGGCATCCTTTGGATTTGTTATCCTCTTCAATGACCTTGTGGATTTATCTTGTATAACTCTCTTGCTCTCTTTATTACCCTCTTGGGCACATCGTTACATATCTAGGTACTATGCAAGTTCTGCTTAGTACGGGGAATTAAACCATGATCAAGGAATATCGAGGCTCGTGTCAGCATAAAGCATCCTCTCTACGTGTCTTCCATATTTTCTCCCTATATCTACCTCATTGTACTCTCGTTGTCAATTTATTTCTACGTCCTTTCGTAACCTTTAAGATATGCCAACATATCCCGAACTCTGGCCCCGAACTAATAAGTCTCCTTTTCTGGGGCTTGAATTGTCATAGTTCATTTTAGGTCTAATATGTTCTCCCCCCCCCCCCCCTTTATTAAGAGGGTCTGTATACGCCTATGCCCCTTTGAGTGACTATCGCTTTTCTGCGATCTTCTTACAATTGTAGTTCCTTCATCGTGGAGTCTGTCCTGTCTATCCCCTTGCTAACTATGTTCTCATATTTAGTTGGAATACTTATAAAGGCATCCATTTTTGACGCTTACTTTTTCCATTTTGACACACCTCCATCCTTTATGTCTAACAGTGTCATTAATCTTTTGGTGCGTATCCGTTCCCAGTTACTTTTTTTTTTCCAACCACTCTCTTTTTCCTTCAATTAAGCCATCAGCATCCTTAATCTCTTTCTTGGGGAGTAGCTTTCTTCTCTTATTGTTTGTAGCATCGGCTCTAAAGTTCGTAAGATATTACTTTTATTTGCGCGAATCGGTTCCATTCTTAAGTCACCCTCTAGAAAGGCTTCTCTATGTTCAAATCCACTATACCAACATGGCTGCGGAATTATCCTTTTGTAATTATAGCCTTCCACAATAGAGGATTCGGCCAAGCTGCCTTTTCCTTCAGGCCCGTTCCTTATCTTTCGTCCTGTTTTCTTTGTATAATCGAACCTTTCGGTCTTCACATGAATTCTTATTCCATGCTATGGGTTTTCTAGTCGATTGCGTCGACTTATTATCTTAGTCCTTCCTTTGATAAGTAATCAGTCTGCTATCGCCAACTTATTAAAATATCCTCCGTACTTCCATACGCTTGTCCTATTTCCACCGTTAACCTTCCTCAAGTTTGTTTCTCTTTTTGTCCTATACTATCACATTCTAGTTCTTTTACAGATCTGTCCCTTAAATTTCTATGCAAATAGTTTCATGCTTTGCCCGTCGGCTCTTCTGGAGGTTTTGCTCAATCATGTTTCTTACCTTTCACCTTTTCCGACATTTTGATCTCCTTACCTTCCATTTACTCACTCTCTTTCTTTTCCAAATATCGTTGTATTAGAGTTTTCCAATCTTACTTGTAGTGACATCAGTATTAGTTCATTTCATAACATTTATACCATACCTTTCGCTTTGTCTCTTGAATTTCGTTCAGTCAGTGTCTTCTATACGTCGCAACACTGGTTGCTAGGATTCACCAATCGACCGATACAGTCGTAAATGAGACGTCATATGCATACATATATGTTTATTACCATTTCTCTTACAGAATATTTCCAAACACTATTCAAACTCACCCTGATTCCAGAGCTGCGTTGTACTTTCTTCTTCTTCACTGGCCTAGTCCGCCCTAGCCTACGCGACCTCTTTAAGGTTCCTAACCACTCCACACTTTCTAATTTCCTTTAAGTTACCCCAATTTCCCATTTGTCTCTTGTATCTACATTTGTGAAAATTTTAGTATACTTCCCAGGAGGTCACCCATCCCAAAATTGCTCTGGCCCCAGCACGCTTAACCTCGAAACTTTGATGAATTTTGGTGCGTTAATGCTGATATAATTGCATCCACTACCCAGCACGACCTTTTTCACATAATCTAGGGCAAGTCGGGGTCATAACAACTTCCAAAAGGTTCTCGTAACGTGTCTCGCTCCGATCTAGAGAGGGTCTTTTATTTTTCTGACTATGTAATTACCGAGTTAGCCTTTTAAATTCTCAACTTTCACTTTTCATCTGTATGAATAGCTACCTCAAACGGTTCTATCAATTCGGGTTTTATCCCAATTCTACTAGCAACCATGGGGAAAAATATATCTATCAATGCATATACATTTCGGAAGAAGATAAGTAGTATACCTGTAATTACATTTGGTGACGCCTCCTGATCCTGCCGGCTGGCCAAAGCATATATGCGGTTTGAAGGACCGCTAGAACCGGGAACCCCGCCACGACCTCTGCCGCGGCCTGCTGGTGTCGGCATACCCTGCCCCGTAGGGCGCATGGCTACAGAAGGGGAAGATGAACCAACAACTGACCCGGTGGGCTGGGCTGAACCACCTGGACCACCCCTAAACGGGCACTCCCTCATAACATGGCCTTGGCGGCCGCAGGAAAAACAAGCACCGGTAGTTCGATAGCATTCCCCCAGATGGCGCCTGCCGCACCGAGGGCACTGAGGCATAAGTGGCCTCGCCTAGCTGAGCTCCCTGCTCGACTGCAAACCCGAGGCCCTGGAGCTTTGACCAGCTCCTGAATATCCTGTATTATCGAGTCACTTACCAGTAGACTGTGGGGGTGTACTTCGTGCTGGCTGAGAATGATGTCTAGCATACTGTCGAGGCTGCCCGCCTTCAAACTCCCCGAAATAGCCGGCTGATCTAGCCCTCTTGGGCTGGCCCCTGTCACGATCTCTATCGGGCTGGCACCCTCTGCGTCGGTCTTCCATTCCCTGCGCGTACGCCTGTACCCGAGCGATGTCCATCCCTGGTTGTGAAGCCACTGCCATGCAGTTATCAATCAAATAATCATCCAACCCCATTACATATCGATGCACCCAATCAGTCATATCAGCCACGATAGTGGGCGCATATCTAGCCAAAGAGTTGAACTCTAGATTATACTCTCGCACGCTCCTGCCCCTTTATCTCAACTATAGAAATCTGTCTGTCACGACCCAACCCCGTAGACCGTAACTAGTGCCCGAGTTGGACACTCATACACACTTACTTAACAAATCGGCGTACAAATATATTTAGCATACATTGGCATATACAGATGCGAAGAACATATGTCATCTTAAGCTGTTGTGTCCCGTATTTTCGTATAACGGGAAATCGAGAATTTAAGAAGACTTGTGTGTGTTGAGGAAATATTTGGATTTTGGTGAATATGACGATGTTGGTTATGGAATCATTGATGTTAAGACATTGGGAAAGGCCGAGGGTAAATTTGGAATTTCGGAAATTAGTTTCGGGAATTACAAAACGGGACTCTTAATGAATCGGGCCAAGAAAATTGATTACAAAAAAATTGGAGCCCAACACTTGAAGTGGCCGGCCATGCAATGGCCCAAGCCCACTTTTAAAGAGTCATGTGCTATGCACATGACTCCTATTTGGATATATATCATGAATAATTGGGAATTTCCAAGATAAACTCAAAGCAACTCAAGAACACCCATTGAAGGGCTCTCGGCCGAACCAAGTTAAAAAAAAAAAAAAAAATCTTGGCCTTTGTTTCTAATCCACACAAAAAGTCTCTTTTGAATGATTGATGAGTTCGAGGTGCTCTTCGTTGTGGTACAATTAGTTTGACGAAAGGGCGACGTTTGCGGCGAATCGGAATCTTAAGATCAAGGTAAGATTTCTATGTTCTAATGTTATGAAATGAATATATATGTGTTAGTGATTGGATTAGCATGAAAATTGTGGGATGGAGTCGTGTTTGTGCATGGCGTGTGTGTGTGAAAAGGGTGTGTTTGGCCGTGTGCCTTAGAAGAGAAAACAAGTGTGAATTGATTTCGTTTAAGGTTGTTAGTTGTGTCGTCATGGCCTTTATAACGTAAATGAATGTTTGGAGAATTGATTTGGTGTTAGAAAATGATTTCGGAACGTTATCGGAAAATGTATACCTTTGGTATATTTGTGTATATCATAGTATATTTATGATACTAAAGACTTTAAATATGATTTATGGGCGATGATAATGAATTTGGAATGAAACGACGCAAGTTAGAACGTTCGTCGTAACTTTTGGTGTTTTGAGTGAAAATTGGAAAGTAATGAACTTTGAATAAGTTTGTATGTGGTTTGGAACTTGTTGGTGGTGTGTTTGGAAAATTTTGAATGAGTGAATGAATGGACTAATGTGGAAATAGATTTGGAATCTTGAAGTTTGAATATAGAATTACCAACTTATGTAATAAGGTGCCATTTTGAAGTTAGTGTGTTTGATTGTGATTCGTATTGTGTGTTGATGTTTGGGCTGTTGATGTTGTTATATTTTGAGCCGAGCTAAGTCTCGGGGGTGTTAGATTTATAGGGGAAGTGCTGCCGAAATTTCGGTAGCCAAATATAGCCCAAAGACTAAAATGTTAATTCTCATGAATAGTAACTGGTAAAAGTGACCATTTGCAGTTTCTGGACGAAACGGGAATTGCGATTTGAGGAGCGTAAGGCGCCAACCAGGTATGTAAAGCCTACCTATCATTCTTTTGGCATGTCCTAGACATACTAGGTTAAGATCGGCCCCTCGGGAATAATCCTACTCTTGGAAATCGAGGTTCAAGTTCGAGCACTATTCACTCAGCGCGATTGAACCCTCTTTGTCACATTTGGTTAAAAGAATGTTCGTACCTCCATAACTTGTGCTGTTGTGTCCGAAACTCTTCGAAACTTTTGTAGATGGCTCTATGGAGCCGAAAGTCTGTGATTTGTGTCCGCCACCTCAATTTGACTCGAGGTGGGCCCGCGAGCCCCGAGGTTCCCCTTATTCGGTTTGTTTGATTCGTTTGTGTCCGTTATGATCCGCAACCGTCTGTTTAGGACCCAAGGATGTGTTTGAAACTTCCTATGCCATTAATGTACGTTCTATACTTTGAATGATGTGAGATTTTCGGAAAATGACTTATGAACAGTTTTCTTGCGAATTTGGCAGTTTGGAACTTCGTAACTTTTATACGCATACTTTGATCAGTCTGATTCCTACTCCGATCCTTCGGGCGTCAGTATATACCTCTACGTAAACTATATGTTAAGTCCGACAAATTATTTTTGATATGCATATGATTTCTGCACTACTCTGTTCGTGCTGTCTGCTATGATTTCGTTCGTCGGTACCCGGGCCGACTTTGTGATCGTGCGCACTATAATATATTCGGGAGTTATGATGTGTTACGGTTTCCGAGGCCTCGCCATAGGGCCGGTTACCGTTTATGGAGTTATGATGTGATATGGCATTTGATACGTTCTGATGATATGATGTGTGTGTGATATGATGTGTCTGGAGATTGTACGGAGATTTGAAACCTTCTGGAGTTATGATGTGTTGTGGCACCAGCGTCGGGGGGGTGACCACGTTCCTAAACCCTATACATGATTTGATTTGCATTTGTACGTTCGCCTCCCGCACAGGTTTGCTTTGTTTGCGATGTTGGTGTGTTGGTTCTTTCTGACTCCAGCTGTGTTTGTGATTTCTGTACCTTCTGCTTTAGATACTCAGTACTTCTCCCGTACTGACCCCCGTTTCTTCGGGGGCTGTGTTTCATGCCCGCAGGTACAGAAGCTCGTTTGGGTGGTCCTCCAGTTTAGGCTACTCATTCTGCTGTGTTGGAGAGCTCCCCTTTGATCCGGAGCCTACTTTGGTACACATCTTTTGTTGTGTCTGTATTCTGTATATTTGGATGAGTGGGTACGGCGGGGCCCTGTCCCGTCCTATGTTCTTATGTTCTGTTTTGTCTAGAGGCCTGTAGTCAGATTTGTGGGTCGTGGGTCCGGTGTGTTTGCATGTGAGTCTGTTTTACGATCTTAAGTGGCCCGTACGCTACTATGGCCAAGTCGGCCTCTGAGTTTGTATGTATGTGTATGCATTTGGGGGAGATGTGCATTCCGCCACCCTTCTGATGTGTGTGTGTGAAATTTGGCGATGTACATTCCGCCTTCCTTCTGATTTGTGATTTGTCTGATCTGTACGGGCGACTGCTTAGGATAAGTGTTCGGTAGATGTCTGATTACGATGATGAGTTCGAATAACGTACGTTGAGTTTGGACGAGTCTGATTACGATGGTCTGGGTGTGAGTTCGTTTGGGGTGTCCCAGAAGGACACTAGTCGCGGCCCACGGGGCTGGGTCGTTACAAAAGTGGTATCAGAGCGGTTTGTCCTCGGAATGTCTACAGGCCGTGTCTAGTAGAGTCTTGTTTATCGATGTGTTGTGCACCACATCTATAAACAGGGAGCTACAGGACATCTAGGATGTTGTGTTGCTCTTTTCTTTGGAATCTTAGATCGTGCGATAGAGCTGTGTTATTAGGGTCATTCTGATCTGACCCGTTGTTGTGTTTGCAGCGATGCCTCCGAAGAAGGCAACGGCGGCCCAGAAGGGAAAGGCGAAGGTGGGAGAGACCAGTCAGGCACAACAGGCTACTCGGGCTCGTGTTTATGATTTGCCTGAGGTTACACCTCATTCTGAGGGGTCTGCTACACCCCCATTAGTACAGCCTGGAGCGGGACCTTCAGCAGCTCCAGAGGTCCGTGTACCCGCTCCTGAGACTCCAGCTCCTCAGCCAGGAGCGGAGGATAGGACCCTGAGGGATGCTGTACAGTTGTTGACCACGATTGTAGCCGGACAGGCGGGCAGGTGCGGGCGGAGGGACGATGATGATGAGGACAGGCGGGAAAGCCTGAGAGTTCGGGAGTTCTTGTTATGCGGCCCTCCAGAGTTTTCGGGTCTAAGCCCGACGAGGACCCCCATGACTTCATTCGGGGGATGCGGCGTGCATTAGACTTGGTCAGGGCTTCAGAGACCGAGTCGGTTGAGCTAGCCTCGCATAGACTTCGGGATGTTGCCGCGCATTGGTATGAGACTTGGGAGCTATCCCGGGGTGAGGGTGCTCCTCCAGCTATGTGGGATCAGTTTGTGACTGCTTTCACCCGCCACTTTCTGCCCCCAGAGTTACGACGGGAGCGAGCTGATCGGTTTTTGCATCTGCAGCAGAGAGGTCGGAGCGTCCGTGAATATAATTTGGAGTTTGATTCCCTGGCCCGGTATGCCCCCGCCGTGGTGGCAGATATGACAGATCGGATGCATAGATATGTTATGGGGCTGGATCGTTACTTGATTGACGGGTGTATGGCGGTGTCATTGCAGACAGATATGGACATTGCCCGTCTACAGGCCTACGCCCAGGGGATGGAGAACCGGCACCGAGCAGATCGGCCCAACCGAGAGTATGATGGGAGACGGCCCAAGAGGGCCAGATCAGCGGGGCATTTTGGAGATTCTCGGGGCGGGCAGCCTCAGTATCAGTCCAGTGGGTACATTCCTCCGTCAGGCCGGGACACACAGTCTGTTGGTAAGAGGTTTGATGGAGCAGGACCGTCCAGGGCAGACCAGAGTTCCAGAGCCCCAGGTCCTCAGGTGAGCAGGGGTCCCAGTCAGTCTAGGCCACCCATACCCCAGTGTTCGTATTGTGGAAGATCGCACCCAGGTGAGTGCTTCAGGGCCACAGGGGCCTGTTTTGCTTGCGGCCGCCAGGGCCATATCATGCGGGATTGTCCGTGGGCAGGCGGTTCCGGCAGCGCAGCACCGCCGATGAGATCCGTTGCTGGTTCGTCATCTACCCCTTTGGCCACGCGCTCTACGGGGCGAGGTATGCCAGCACCAGCGGGCCGCGGTAGAGGCCGTGGTGGGGCTTCAGATTCTAGCGGTCCCTCGAACCGCATCTATGCTTTGACCGGTCGTCGGGACCCAGAGGCACCCCCAGACACAGACCCAGGTATACTACTAACCTTTTTCTGAATGAATATGTGCAATGATAAGTATGTATCTCAGTATTATGCGATATTCTCTTTTTGTGTGTCAGTAAAGGTAGGGTAAGAATCTGAATTAATGAAAATATCCGAGGCGGTTACCTGTAAATATGGGAGGCGAACATATGGAACTTGGAAGGCTAGAACGATAAACCACACTGCCAGGAAAGCAAACGACCTCTTTGGGTCAGAGTGGGACCCGCTACGAAAACTTCCGAAAAATTTGCTAAGGCCCCGTTTGGCCCTAAAATTATGTGACAAAGGTCGTGCGGGGCAATTGACGAAATTATATCAGTCCTAACGCGTCAAAATGCGTGAAAGTTTCGGGGTTAAGCGTGCTCAAGCCAGAGTAATTCTGGGATGGGTGACCCCCCTGGGAAGTAATGCAAAGTTCTTCATAAGTGGGAATATGATAAAAATAAATGGAAATTTGGGGTAACCATGAGGTAAATAGAATGTGTGTGGAGTAATTAGTGCTCTTTCGGGAGTCGCGCGGAACGAGGCGGACTAAACGGGCAAAAAGAAAAAGGGTATAACACCGCTTGGGAAATTGAACGAACTTGAATAACAGCCAGAGATGTTCGCCAGTAAGGTCTGGATAAGTGCGTGTATGTGTATGTGTATGTGTGTGTATGAATTTCATTTGGTGCCATGTGGATTAAGAGCCGAGCCCCGGCAACTAATGTTGTGATAAATGAAAGGTAAGCAGTGTGAATAAATAGAATCCTTGAAAGAATCGATACGTAAGACGCAAGGTAAATTGTGTGACGACTGATGAGTGAGTTTGCAAATGAAAAGGAAATTCTCATGAATTATTGGAGCCTTAATGTGAATGATGTGATCCTAAATTGACAATCTATCTGTGGTGCTTCCGCACTTCCAATTCCGATGAGGCTCTACCTGGTACGCCTCTATATTTCTGAGTTCGACTATGTTCCCGTCCGATGAACCTTTTGTGCGTTTGATTCTGGATCCGTTTCTGTCTGGCACACCTCTGTATGTCTGACTCTGGATATAAATCCGTTTGATATACTTCTGTGCGTTTGATTTTGACCGCGCGTGTGTTTGATACATTTCGGTTTGTCTGATCACGATTCGGTATGAAACAATTATGTATATTTGCTTCTGATTTCGGGTTTGTTCGATATGATTCCGTACGTCTGGCTTTGATTGTGAATCTGTTTGGTATATCTTCGGGTGTCTGATTCTGCCTACGAATTCGTTTGATACACCTTTGTACGTCTGACTCCGATCTCAGATGTGTCTGATATGCGTCCGCACTTTTGATGTTGACTACGAACCCGTCCGATATACTTATGCGCGTCCGGCTTAAGTTCTGAATCTGTTTGGCATGAAGTGTCTGATATGAAGTAAAGTGAGAGTACGACGATGTGGTAAGGAAACCCAAGAGTGTGATAAGAAAATGATATTGATTATGATGTCTGGGAAGCGTTCGTCCATTACAAGAATATAGCGTATGGTTCGGTGATTACGTAGGGTATGAGGAAAGGGGATTAAGAAGGCGTTTGAATCGGTGATGTGAAAATCTACCCCTAGTATTGGTAAAGAAGCCATGTCGGAGAAATCAATAAAGGACAACTATCAAGAGAAACCCTCCCGGAGTAGTACGACACCCATGAGGTCGATTCAACATTCGAGGACGAATGTTCTTAAGGGGGGGGGGAGAATGTTATGTCCCGTATTTTCGTATAACGGGAAATCGAGAATTTAAGAAGACTTGTGTGTGTTGAGGAAATATTTGGATTTTGGTGAATATGACGATGTTGGTTATGGAATCATTGATGTTAAGACATTGGGAAAGGCCGAGGGTAAATTTGGAATTTCGGAAATTAGTTTCGGGAATTACAAAACGGGACTCTTAATGAATCGGGCCAAGAAAATTGATTACAAAAAAATTGGAGCCCAACACTTGAAGTGGCCGGCCATGCAATGGCCCAAGCCCACTTTTAAAGAGTCATGTGCTATGCACATGACTCCTATTTGGATATATATCATGAATAATTGGGAATTTCCAAGATAAACTCAAAGCAACTCAAGAACACCCATTGAAGGGCTCTCGGCCGAACCAAGTTAAAAAAAAAAAAAAATCTTGGCCTTTGTTTCTAATCCACACAAAAAGTCTCTTTTGAATGATTGATGAGTTCGAGGTGCTCTTCGTTGTGGTACAATTAGTTTGACGAAAGGGCGACGTTTGCGGCGAATCGGAATCTTAAGATCAAGGTAAGATTTCTATGTTCTAATGTTATGAAATGAATATATATGTGTTAGTGATTGGATTAGCATGAAAATTGTGGGATGGAGTCGTGTTTGTGCATGGCGTGTGTGTGTGAAAAGGGTGTGTTTGGCCGTGTGCCTTAGAAGAGAAAACAAGTGTGAATTGATTTCGTTTAAGGTTGTTAGTTGTGTCGTCATGGCCTTTATAACGTAAATGAATGTTTGGAGAATTGATTTGGTGTTAGAAAATGATTTCGGAACGTTATCGGAAAATGTATACCTTTGGTATATTTGTGTATATCATAGTATATTTATGATACTAAAGACTTTAAATATGATTTATGGGCGATGATAATGAATTTGGAATGAAACGACGCAAGTTAGAACGTTCGTCGTAACTTTTGGTGTTTTGAGTGAAAATTGGAAAGTAATGAACTTTGAATAAGTTTGTATGTGGTTTGGAACTTGTTGGTGGTGTGTTTGGATAATTTTGAATGAGTGAATGAATGGACTAATGTGGAAATAGATTTGGAATCTTGAAGTTTGAATATAGAATTACCAACTTATGTAATAAGGTGCCATTTTGAAGTTAGTGTGTTTGATTGTGATTCGTATTGTGTGTTGATGTTTGGGCTGTTGATGTTGTTATATTTTGAGCCGAGCTAAGTCTCGGGGGTGTTAGATTTATAGGGGAAGTGCTGCCGAAATTTCGGTAGCCAAATATAGCCCAAAGACTAAAATGTTAATTCTCATGAATAGTAACTGGTAAAAGTGACCATTTGCAGTTTCTGGACGAAACGGGAATTGCGATTTGAGGAGCGTAAGGCGCCAACCAGGTATGTAAAGCCTACCTATCATTCTTTTGGCATGTCCTAGACATACTAGGTTAAGATCGGCCCCTCGGGAATAATCCTACTCTTGGAAATCGAGGTTCAAGTTCGAGCACTATTCACTCAGCGCGATTGAACCCTCTTTGTCACATTTGGTTAAAAGAATGTTCGTACCTCCATAACTTGTGCTGTTGTGTCCGAAACTCTTCGAAACTTTTGTAGATGGCTCTATGGAGCCGAAAGTCTGTGATTTGTGTCCGCCACCTCAATTTGACTCGAGGTGGGCCCGCGAGCCCCGAGGTTCCCCTTATTCGGTTTGTTTGATTCGTTTGTGTCCGTTATGATCCGCAACCGTCTGTTTAGGACCCAAGGATGTGTTTGAAACTTCCTATGCCATTAATGTACGTTCTATACTTTGAATGATGTGAGATTTTCGGAAAATGACTTATGAACAGTTTTCTTGCGAATTTGGCAGTTTGGAACTTCGTAACTTTTATACGCATACTTTGATCAGTCTGATTCCTACTCCGATCCTTCGGGCGTCAGTATATACCTCTACGTAAACTATATGTTAAGTCCGACAAATTATTTTTGATATGCATATGATTTCTGCACTACTCTGTTCGTGCTGTCTGCTATGATTTCGTTCGTCGGTACCCGGGCCGACTTTGTGATCGTGCGCACTATAATATATTCGGGAGTTATGATGTGTTACGGTTTCCGAGGCCTCGCCATAGGGCCGGTTACCGTTTATGGAGTTATGATGTGATATGGCATTTGATACGTTCTGATGATATGATGTGTGTGTGATATGATGTGTCTGGAGATTGTACGGAGATTTGAAACCTTCTGGAGTTATGATGTGTTGTGGCACCAGCGTCGGGGGGGTGACCACGTTCCTAAACCCTATACATGATTTGATTTGCATTTGTACGTTCGCCTCCCGCACAGGTTTGCTTTGTTTGCGATGTTGGTGTGTTGGTTCTTTCTGACTCCAGCTGTGTTTGTGATTTCTGTACCTTCTGCTTTACATACTCAGTACTTCTCCCGTACTGACCCCCGTTTCTTCGGGGGCTGTGTTTCATGCCCGCAGGTACAGAAGCTCGTTTGGGTGGTCCTCCAGTTTAGGCTACTCATTCTGCTGTGTTGGAGAGCTCCCCTTTGATCCGGAGCCTACTTTGGTACACATCTTTTGTTGTGTCTGTATTCTGTATATTTGGATGAGTGGGTACGGCGGGGCCCTGTCCCGTCCTATGTTCTTATGTTCTGTTTTGTCTAGAGGCCTGTAGTCAGATTTGTGGGTCGTGGGTCCGGTGTGTTTGCATGTGAGTCTGTTTTACGATCTTAAGTGGCCCGTACGCTACTATGGCCAAGTCGGCCTCTGAGTTTGTATGTATGTGTATGCATTTGGGGGCGATGTGCATTCCGCCACCCTTCTGATGTGTGTGTGTGAAATTTGGCGATGTACATTCCGCCTTCCTTCTGATTTGTGATTTGTCTGATCTGTACGGGCGACTGCTTAGGATAAGTGTTCGGTAGATGTCTGATTACGATGATGAGTTCGAATAACGTACGTTGAGTTTGGATTAGTCTGATTACGATGGTCTGGGTGTGAGTTCGTTTGGGGTGTCCCAGAAGGACACAAGTCGCGGCCCACGGGGCTGGGTCGTGACATAAGCGGTCACATATATCAAACGTGTCACACAAAATCCGGTAAGGCTGGCATCAAACACATCGCCCAAAGATATATACATATGTATACACAGATATACAGGCCGTTTCGGCTGTCATAGCAAATGGAACCGCTTAAGACGCAAATCAAACGGACATAGCTGAAAAATAACGACCCATGACCCACATATATGTCCACAGGCCTCTAACAAAGACTTTAGAATGATATGACGGGACAGGGCCCCGCCATACCCTTGAATATATACATAAAGGTATACGACGGAAGAGTCTGTACCAAAATGTAGGCTTCAGAACAAGGGAGCACTCTAAAGCAGTAGAATGTATAGCCTAAGCTGTCGGGTCCCTCACGTGGACGTCTGTACCTGCGGGCTTGAAACGCAGCCCCCGAAGGAAAGAGGGTCAGTACGAAATATGTACTGAGCATGTAAAGCATGGAGCAATATGAAAAGAATCATAAGCGGAATAAATAGTATAGAAGATTAGTACAGAAAGTAAGCACGATATGCAAAGTAATAAAAACAACTTACTGGAAACACAGACCATGCATGCCAAGAACGGTATCCGGTCCCTTGCGGGACCCGGGGAACGTGGCACCACCCTGCCTTTGGCGCCACACACATCATACTCCAGAAGATTTTCTCTGTAATCTCCGTTACACATCATAATATCACAACATATATGGTGCGGCGAACCATAAACACATCATAACGCCGTAACACATCTAACTCCGGAATACATATATGGCACCCGTCCCTCAAGCGGGGACCCGGCAACCATACGCACGATACATACCGGCCCGGGACTCGGCGAAAGAAGTAATGACACATGCACGAGCAGAGTAGTGAGAAACTAAATGCACATAAATCAAGACTCGATGGATAGGTACACTTACCGGCCTCTGAAGGCTCAGAAACGAGTTTCGGGTCAATCCGACTTAGTATGAGAAAGTTATGAGCGTTTGAAGTACAGAACGTTCTATAAGCGTCTTAGAAGCTAATTTTGGAAAATCAAAGCCATTATCATGTCAAGTACCTATCGGATACCATTATGGATCAAATCAAATAGAACTGTTGGAATCATATGTACATATCGTAATACATCATGACTTAATAGAATAATCGGACGGGCTTCTATTTACAGATCAAAACATTAATCATATCCCTTATCTCTCGAGTGCTAATTTGGCAACATATCAAATAGATCTTCGGACGTCATTGATACGGATCAAAATCACATGAAACGGTTTATGGAAATCAAGGATACTAGCCATCCTAGTGGCTCTAAGAAGGAGACTTTCTTTGAAACAATACATATATGTCATTTGTTCATTTCATAAAGATCATGCCAAAGGAAAGAAAGGTAAGCCTTACATACCTTGCCCGCTTTCTACGCTTGTCCGAACTTAAGTCTTTGGCTTCGCAAGATCTACAACAATATTCATACATACCAAACATTAGCAATAAACACTTAAGAGTCCAATTCTAAACCAACCTTTAATCTACAGAAATTTCGGCAGCATTTCCCCTGTAAATGCTACATCCCCGAGAATTCAACTCGGCCAAACATATAACAACAAATCCGAGAATTCAACTCGGCCAACTTAGCAACAACAATGCCAATAATTATTCCAACAATATCGACAATCAATTCGAAACACATTCCAATATTCACAACTCCTTTCTACAAACTTTGACGACTTTCCATTTACATTCAATTCCTACTTGGTCACATTTTCAAGTACTAATCCGAAACCATTAAATCAATATTCAAGGGTACTTCAACCAATCCACACTATATTCAAGACAATCCAACCAATATACTATTCCACCCGAAACTTCCCAAATGCAATAACAACAACACATTTCCTCCTTTCAAATTCACGAATTATACTAACAATTCACATATAAATAACCTTACCTTCTATAACTACAAAAATGACATAAAATCACATTAGCTTCTTAAGACAACTCTCCAACAGTTACAACCTCAACTAGAATTATTAAACTTTCATTATCAACATTGAATTCATGTCAACAACAACTAAAACACTAAATAAAATAACCAAATCATTGTTCCTACACACCAAACATGTACACGGCCACAACCCTACCTCCATATTTTCATGAATTTCACTCATTTCTACACACTACAATATTCACAACCATCCATAACATACAAAAGAAGGTTGATTCTTACCTGTTCTCCTTAGCTTCTCACTTAGCTTTGATTATAAACTTGCACCAAAGAGAAGACTTCTTGCTTTAACAATTATGCCACATTGAAGAGGACCCTTGAATTAGTAGGAATACTAGAAGAAAATATTTTTTTGGATCGAAATTGAAGGCTCCAATTTTTCTTGGTGAAGGCCGAATGGCCTTTCTTTTGTTCTCCTTTTCTCCAAGTTTCTCCTAAGTTCTAGATGGTAAAATGAAAAATGTGACTACATGGTAATATTTTTTATGAACATATATTGGGCCTCCATGTGGGGCTTGGCCCACCCCACATGGCCGGCCACTCTGCCCATTTTATTAAGCCCATTTTTTATTTTTTTTGTATCTAGTCTTGTAATTCATGAAAAATAATTTTCCAAATTCCGAATTCGCCCTTAGCCTTCCTCCATATTTCCATGAGTCATCTTGCGTATTTTCCTTTTCCCCCCTAGCCTTTCTTAATATTTCCACGTCAAGATTTTCATAAGCAACTTGTGTGTGCTAAACCAATATTAAAATATAACCTTGTCCTTACCTTCCCGCAATTATCTTGAGTTATTCAAATGTACAAAATGCGGGATATAACATCCTCCCCCCCTTTAAAACATTTGTCCTCGAATGTTGAACTGAGTTCATGGGGTATTGTAATACTTCGGGGAGGTCTCTTTTGTCGAAGACTAGATGTACTTCTTCTAGCTCGGTGGCAACTCTGATTCATGGGTGACTTTGCCAATACCAGCATAATAGTTATATTCCCTTCCAAGGCTAGCTTATCAATATCCGAAACGTATATACGTGATATTACTTTGCCATTTCTCATCCTTCGCAGTCCAACTATTCTCATGACAACTTATGATTTAAGTTCAGTTAATTCCTTAACTCGTAACATTTTTGGGTTCTTGTCGCGACTTTTCCTCGTTTCCTTTCCTTACATCCCTCGATGCCAATATGCTTGTCTGTAACTTCCTTGTATTGGTAATCATTCCATCAATCGTTATTCCTTACTAGCTCTCCGGGGGCTTCCTATAATTATATTTGGGCATAGCTTCACGCTAATTATACCATCCTATGGCGTATACCTTCATGTTCAGTATAATTAATGGTCCATGAACTCTTCTCTAATACCCGGTGGCCTTTTTTTTATCTTCTATTCATATAAGCAGCGTGCTTCCTTTCTTCGAGTAGTTATTAACTACCAACCGTTGTTACCTCCTTCTAACCGTTGTCACGCGGGGCGTTCTTTGGATTTGTTACCCTCTTCATTGACTTTGCGGATTTAGCTTGTATACTCTTCTTACTCTCTTTACTACCCTTTTGGTCACACCTTTACATATCTAAGTACCACATAAGTTCTGCTCAGTGCGGGGAATCAAAACCATGGTCCAGGAATATCGGGGCTTGTGTCAGCAATAAGCATCCTCTCTACGTGTCTTCCATATTTTTTCCTTATATCTACCTCATTGTACACTCGTTGTCAATTTATTTTTACGTCCTTTCGTAACTTTTACGATATACCAACATTCCCCGAACTCTGGCCCCGAACTAATAAGTCTCCTTTTCTGGGGCTTGAATTGTCATGGTTCATTTTAGGTCTAATATGTTCTCCCCCCCCCCCCCTTTTAAGGGGATCTGTATACACCTATGTCCTTTAAGTGACTATCGCTTTTCTGTAGTCTTCTTACAATTGAACTTTCTCCATCGTGGAGTCTGTCATGTCTATCTCCTCGATAACTACATTCTCGTATTTAATCGATTTTCTATTACAAACTTATTAAAGTATCCTTCGTACTCCCATACGCTTGTCCTATTTTCATCGTTAACCTTCCTCAAGTTTGTTTCTCTTTTTGTCCTTTACTATCACACTTTAGTTCCTTTACCGACCTGTCTTTCAAATTTCTACGCAAATAATTTCATGCCTTGCCCGTCGGCTCTTTTGGGGCTTTACTCAATCATGTTTCTTACTTTTCACTTTTTCTGACATTTTAATCTCCTTACCTTCCATTTACTCGCTCTTTTTCCTTTCCCAATGTCGTTTTATTAGAATTTCCCAATCTTAACCTGTAGTGAAGTCAGTATCAGTCTATTTCATAACATTCGTACCATCCCTCTCACTTTGTCTCTTGAATTCTGCCCAAATAATGTCTTCCGTACATTGCCACACTAGTCGCTGGGATTCACCTATCGGTCGATACAGTCACAAATGGATGTTATATGCATACATATACATTTATTACCATTTCTCTTACAAAACATTTCCCAACGCTTATTCAAACTTACTCTGATTCGAGAGCTGCGTTGCGCTTTCTCCTACTTCACCAATTCAGTCCGCCTTAGCCCACGCGGCCTCTTTAAGGTTTCTATCCGTTCCGCATAATCTAATTTCCTTTAGGTTGCCTTAACTTCCTATTTGTCCCTTAGATCTACATTTGTGGAAATTTTTGTTCACTTCCCAGGTGGGTCACCCATCCCAAAATTGCTCTGGCCCGAGCACGCTTAACCTAGAAACTTTAGTGTATTTCGATACGTTAATGCTGGTATAATTGCACTCACTTCCCCGCACGACCTTTTTCACATAATCTAGGGCAGGTCGGGGTTTTAACAATTTCCGAAAAGTTCCCGTAGCAGGTCCCACTCTGATCTAGAGAGGGTCTTTTATTTTTCTGATTATGTAACTACCGAGTTAGCCTTTTAAATTCTCAATATCCACTTTTCATTCGTACGGATAACTACCTCACACGATTCTATCAATTCGGGTTTTATCCCAACTCTACTAGTAACTAGGAGAGGACAATATACCATAAAATAGAGCCTAGACCTGTCAATGCATATATATTTTAGAAAAAGACCCATAATATACCTGTGTCCTCGTTTGGTGGCGCCTCCGGGTCCTGTCGACTAGCCAAGGCATAGATGCGGTTTGAAGGACCGTTAGAACTGGAAACCCCGCCGCGGCCTCTACCGCGGCCTACTGGAAGTGGCCAAGAAAGGCCCCGAAGTATTACAACCCTAGCTCGCCGTTCCTTGGGAGGCAGGAAGTGGCCAAGAAAGGCCTCCGTAAACTCAGCCCACACTGCTGGAGGAGCATCCTCGCCCCTAGACAGCTTCCAGGACTCATACCAATTTATAGCTACATCAGGCAACCGATATGAGGACAGTTCGACAGACTCAGTCTCTGAGGCCCTGACTAATCTCAGCGTGCGCTGCATTTGTCGGATAAAGTCCTGGGGATCCTCCTCGGGCTTTGACCTGTAGAACTATGGGGATTACAAGTCAAGAAATCACGGACCCTTAAGATGTCATGTCGGTCCACATCATCACCCCCCAGTCCGTGTCTGCGAGCCTGCCCCGCTACTAGTCTAGTAAACAACTGGACCGCATCTCTCATGGCCCTATCCTCCGCCCCTGGCTATGGAGCTGGAGGCTCGGGTACTGGAACCCCGGGGGCTAGCGGTGGAGCCGCCTCCTGGTCGGCAGCTGCTGCTGCTCCAATCTACTCTGGTAATGGCGGTTTAACCGAGCCAGCTGACGGGGGCACATCCTCAGGTACAGGCTGGGTATGGGCCCTGGTAACTCTCTGGGCCTGGCTAGTCTCCCCAGCTTCCTCTAACTTGCCTTTCTGGGCAGCTGTTACTTTTCTCGGAGGCATCGCTGAAAACATAACAATTCGTTAGGAAAGAATCATCCTAATAACACAGCTCTATCGCACGATCTAAGATAAGAAGGAAGGGTAACATCCTAAATGTCCTGTAGCCTCCTGTTTATAGATATGGTGCACGACACACCGATAAACAGGACTCTACTAGACACGGCCTGCAGACATTCCGAGGACAAACCGCTCTAATACCACTTTTGTCACGACCCAACCCCGTGGGCCGTAACTAGTGCCTGAGTTGGACACTCATACACACTTACTTACCAAATTGGCGTACAAATATATTTAGCATACATTGGCATATACAGATGCGAAGAACATATGTCGTCTTAAACGGTCACATATATCAAACGTGTCACACAAAAGCCGATAAGCCTTGCATTAAACACATCGCCCAAAGATATATACATATGTATACACAGATATACCGGCCGTTTCGGCCGTCATAGCAAATGGAACCGCTTAAGACGCAAATCAAACGGACATAGCTGAACAATAACGACCCATGACCCACATATATGTCCACAGGCCTCTAACAAAGACTTCAGAATCATATGACCGGACAGGGCCCCGCCGTACCCCTGAATATATACATAAAGGTATACGACGGAAGAGTCTGTACCAAAATGTTGGCTCCAGAACAAGGGAGCACTCCAAAGCAGCAGAATGGATAGCCTAAGCTGTCGGGTCCCTCACGTGGACGTCTGTACCTGTGGGCATGAAACGCAGCCCCCGAAGGAAAGGGGTCAGTACGAAATATGTACTGAGCATGTAAAGCATGGAGCAATATGCACAGAATCATAAGAGGAATAAATAGTACAGAAGATTAGTACAGAAAGTAAGCATGATATGCAAAGTAATAAAAACAACTTACTGGAAACACAGACCATGCATGCCAAGAACGGTATCCGGTCCCTTGCGGGACCCGGGGAACGTGGTGCCACCCTGCCTTTGGCGCTACACACATCATACTCCAGAAGATTTGCTCCGTAATCTCCGTTACACATCATAATATCACATCATATATGGTTCGGCGAACCATAAACACATCATAACGCCGTAACACATCTAACTCTGGAATAGATATATGGCACCCGTCCCTCAAGCGGGGACCCGGCGAACCATACGCACGATACATACCGGCCCGGGACTCGGCGAAAGAAGTAATGACACATGTACGAGCAGAGTAGTGAGAAACTAAATGCACATAAATCAAGACTCGATGGATAGGTACACTTACCGGCCTCTGAAGGCTCAGAAACGAGTTTCGGGTCAATCCGACTTAGTATGAGAATGTTATGAGCGTTTGAAGTACAGAACGTTCTATAAGCGTCTCAGAAGCTAATTTTGGAAAATCAAAACCATAATCATGTCAAGTACCTATCGGATACCGTTATGGATCAAATCAAATAGAACTGTTGGAATCATATGTACATATCGTAATACATCAAGACTTAATAGAATAATCGGACGGGTTTCAATTTACACATCAAAACATTAATCATATCCCTTATCTCTCGAGTGCTAATTTGGCAACATATCAAATAGATCTTCGGACGTCACATATACGGATCAAAATCACATGAAACGGTTTATGGAAATCAAGGATACTAGCCATCCTAGTGGCTCTAAGAATGAGACTTTCTTTGAAACAATACATATATGTCATTTGTTCATTTCATAAACATCATTCCAAAGGAAAGAAAAGTAAGCCTTACATACCTTGCCCGCTTTCTACGCTAGTCCGAACTTAAGTCTTTGGCTTCGCAAGATCTACAACAATATTCATACATGCCAAACATTAGCCATAAACACTTAAGAGTCCAATTCTAAACCAACATTTAATCTACAGAAATTTCGGCAGCATTTCCCCTGTAAATGCTACATCCTCGAGAATTCAACTCGGCCAAACATACAACAACAAATCCGAGAATTCAACTCGGCCAACTTAGCAACAACAATGCCAATAATTATTCCAACAATATCGACAATCAATTCGAAACACATTCCAATATTCACAACTCCTTTCTACAAACTTTGACGACTTTCCATTTACATTCAATTCCTACTTGCTCACATTTTCAAGTACTAATCCGAAACCATTTAATCAATATTCAAGAGTAATTCAACCAATCCATACTATATTCAAGACAATTCAACCAATATGCTATTCCACCCGAAACTTCCCAAATGCAATAACAACAACAACACATTTCCTCTTTTCAAATTCACAAATTATACTAACAATTCACACATTAATAACATTACCTTCCATAACTACAAAGATGACATTAAAATCACATTAGCTTCTTAAGACAACTCTCCAACACTTACAACCTCAACTAGAATTATTAAACTTTCATTATCAACATAGAATTCACGTCAACAACAACTAAAACACTAAATAAAATAACCGAATCACTGTTCCTACACACCAAACATGTACACGGCCACAATCCTACCTCCATATTTTCATGAATTTCACTCATTTCTACACACTACAACATTCACTACCATCCATTACATAGAAAAGACGGTAGATTCTACCTTTTCTCCTTAGCTTCTCACTTAGCTTTGATTATAAACTTGCACCAAAGAGAATTCTTCTTGCTTTAACAATTATGCCACGTTGAAGAGGACCCTTGAATTAGTAGGAATACTAGAAGAAAATATTTTTTTGGATCGAAATTGAAGGCTCCAATTTTTCTTGGTGATGGCCGAATGGCCTTTCTTTTGTTCTCCTTTTCTCCAAGTTTCTCCTAAGTTCTAGATGGTAAAATGAAAAATGTGACTACATGGTCATCTTTTTTATGATCATATATTGGGCCTCCATGTGGGGCTTGGCCCTCCCCACATGGCCGGCCACTATGCCCATTTTATTAAGCCCACTTTTTTTTTGTTGTATCTAGTCTTGTAATTCATGAAAAATAATTTTCCAAATTCCGAATTCGCCCTTAGCCTTCCTCTATATTTCTATGAGTCAACTTGCGTATTTCCCTTTTTACCCCTAGCCTTTCTTAATATTTCCACATCAAGATTTTCATAAGCAACTTCTGTGTGCTAAACCAATATTAAAATATAACCTTGTCCTTAACTTCCCGCAATTAGCTATATAACACTGTCGACGCTAGCTCTCCGCGCCTCAGGAGACAGAAAGCGGCCAAGAAAGGCCTCTGTAAACTCGGCCCACACCGCTGGGGGAGAATCCTCACCCCTAGACAGCTCCCAGGACTCATACCAATTAACCGCTACATCACGCAATCGATATGATGCTAGGTCGACAGATTCGGTCTCAGAAGCTCTGACTAATCTCAGCGTACGCTGCATCTGTCGAATAAAGTCCTGGGGATCCTCCTCGGGCTTTGACCCGTAGAACTCTGGGGATTACAAGTCAAAAAGTCACGAACTCTGAAGCTGTCATATCTATCCACATCATCACCCCCTAGCCCGCGTCTGCGAGCCTACCCTGCTACTAATCTCGTCAACAACTGTACGACATCTCTCATTTCCCTATCCTCCGTCCCTGGCTGAGGAGCTGGAGACTCGGGCGCTGGAGCCTCTGGAGCTAATGATGGGGCCGCCTCCTGATCCATAGTGGCAGCGGCTGCTGCTCTAGGCTCCTCTGATAATGATGGCGTAGCAGAGCCCGCTGACTGGGGCATAACCTCGGGCATAGTCTGGGCACGGGCCCTAGTAACTCCCTGGGCCTGGCTAGTCTCTCCAACTACTGCTGACTTGCCCTTCTGGGCAGCTATTGCTTTTCTCGGAGGCATCGCTGAAAACATAACATTTCGTCAGAAAGGAACCATCCTAATAATACAGCTCTATCACACGATCTAAGAGCGAAGAAAAAGTAACATCCTAAATGTCCTGTAGCCTCCTATTTATAGATGTGGTGCACCACACACCGATAAAAAAAAACTCTACTAGACATGGCCTATAGATATTCCAAGGACAAACCGCTCTGATACCACTTTTGTCACGACCCAACCCCGTGGGCCGTGACTAGTGCCCGAGCTGGACACCCATACACACCTACTTACCAAATCGACATATCCATAACTTATCCATATCCAACATATATTAGTTTATACCGATACTGAGAACAGACGTCGTCTTAATCGGTCACCTGTAACATACATATCATACAGAAGCCACCAAGGCTGTCGTAGAACATATCATCCAAAACATATATATATGTATACATACGTACAAGCCGTTAAGGCTATCATAGCAAATAGAACAGCTTAGGCATACGCCACACAGACATAACTGAACCACAACGACCCATGACCCACATACATGTCTACAGGCCTCTAACAAACACAACATAATCATATGACGGGACAGGGCCCCGCCGTACCCCTGAATATATACATACATATATACAACAGAAGAGTCTGTACCAAAATGCAGGCTCCCGAACAAGGGAGCACTCCAAAGCGGCAGAATAGAAGGCCTAAGCTGTCGGATCACTCACGTGAACGTCTGTACCTGCGGGCATGAAACGCAGCCCCCGAAGAAGAGGGGGTCAGTACGGAATATGTACCGAGTATATAAGGCATGAAGTACAATATAGAGGATCATAACTAAAACAGAACTCACCAGAACACGTATGACTGTTAGAAAACATCAATACACTTGTCTTTTCAAATGAAAATCATGCGTGTCATTATCATATATCTTATATACATATAACGTGCCCCAGCCCTCGGGTGATGGACGCGGTAAAATCATGTATGTCATCATCATATATCATATATACATATAACGTGCCCCGGCCCTGTAGTGAGGAACGCGGTGAATAAAATCATGTATCATATATGCATAAACGTGCCCCGGCCCTCTAGTGAGGGACGCGGTGAATAGAGTCATCATATGCCATACTGGCCGCCACCCCATCATCATATCATCATGTCATCATATCATATATATACATATAACATGCCCCGGCCCTCTAGTGAGGGACGCGGTGAACAATGCAATAGAATACACACGAGACCATACCCTGGCCCAGGACGCAGTGGAGGATACATTAAGGCATGCACGAGCAGAGTCGTGAGAAACCATATGCATATAAAAAAAAATTCAAGACTCAATAGACGAGTATACTTACCGACACTTGAAGGCTCATAAACAAGTTTCGGGTCAATCCGACTTAGTATAAGAAAGTTTTGAGCGTTTGAAGTACAGAACCTTCTACGAACGTTTCAGAAGCCATTTTTGGAAAATCAAAGCAACGATCAAATCAAGTATCTTTCGGATATCGTTATGGATCAAATCAAATATAGCTTTTGGAACCATATGTACATATCAAAATATATCAAGACTTAACAGAATAATCAGACGTGCTATCATTTGAAAATCAAGACGTTAATCATATCACTTATCTCTCGAATGCCAATTCGGGAACATATCAAATAGATCTTCGTACATCATAGATACACATCAAAATCATATGAAACAGCTTAAGGAAATCAAGGATATTAGCCATCCTAGTGGCTCTAAGAATGGGAATTTCTTCGAAATAATACATATACGTCATTTGTTCATTTCATAAAGATCATGACAAAAGAAAGAAAGGGTAAGCCTTACATACCTTTCCCGCTTTCTACGCTAATCCAAACTTAAGTCTTTGTCTTTGCGAGATCTTCAACAATATTCGTACATACCAAACTGTTACACTTCGGAAAATTTCCCGTTGGTACGCAAGTGAACGAACTAATGATGTGTGCGAGGAGTGTGAGTGTATAAAGTTTCATGATCAATGTGCGTAAATGGACGAGAATGATTAAAATGAAAAGTCGAGAAATGAGAAAAATTGAAAGTTGGCAAAACTGCCCAGTGGTCGTATAGTGCAAAATACGGACCGTAAAGTGCAATACGGTCCGTAAACTTGAAGTCGTAAACTGGCATGTCCAACTTCAACTTTCTGCCAGCCGAGGAAATGGCTAAATACGACCTGGTGGACGGACCGTAAAGTGATTTACGACCCGTAAACCATGGTCGTAAATCACCATGCCTGCAAGCCAAAGTTTCTGGTTCTGCTTAAGCTTAAAAACGACCACGAGGGATGGTCCGTAAACTGAAATACGGACCGTAAACCTCCATGGACGACCACCGTTAACCCAGAATAGATTTTTCAATTCATTAAATATGAGGATCAAGACTTGTCTTATTTCATTTCCAGATTACACCATTTCTCTCTAAAACTTCTCTCTACATTTATTATATGAGTTTTCAAGGATTATAAGCCATCAATAACATTAAGACAAGTGAATCAAGGATAAGGGAATCATCAAGGATCATCCAAGTCAAGAAATCCAAATGGAGAAAAACTAGGGTTTTGCTCTAAGAGGAGTATTATCAACCAAAGCTTGTTCCTACAACTTCTAAGGTATGATTCATGATTTTTACAAGATGTTTAAGGTATTGGAGAATTAAAATACATGGATTGTAGAAAATGTGGTCAACTAGGTCATGAATGGTGAATAGTGACTTTGAGGAATAGTTTGAATTGAATTATGAATGTTGTTGTGTTACGATATGAATGTATTATAAATGGTACTAAGATCATGAACTAGACACTTTAGACGAATGGATGAAGTTGGAGGTCATGACCATAAATATGGGAGAAATAGAAGCAAATTCAGAAATCTAGGTAATGTGAATGACTAATGGCCATTGTTATGATATTAATGAAGGTATAGACGCTAGCATTGGAAGTAAACATGCTAGTGTAGAATAGTCCGACGAAAAGGTATGTAAGGCTAACCCTTCTTTCATAAGGCATGGTTCTTGGCCAAATTTCTAATTCCTCTATATAAGTATGTTGTATTCAAATGATTGACACTCCGAGCTCATAAGCTCACGATCCTCAACATATACTACGATTGTACTACGCCCCTCATATGACGAGTAAGTCTATGATATAGAAGTAACGATAAGGATGATGATAGTAATGATAATGATATCAATAATGATGCTAAAGGTGCCTACGGGCTATTATACTTATATGTGCCTATGAAGGGCTATAATGAACCCCGAGCTTATAACGCCGGGTAGAATATATGTATATGAATATGTATGAAGTATGTATACGATTACGAAACGCGCGCGTACGTCTGCAGATGGTACGGATAACCCTAAAGCCTTGGTAGGGCCAGGTAGAAATAACATTGAGCCTTGGTTTGCTAAGTACGTATGAAACACCGAACCTTATGGTCGGGCACGCTATGTATGTATATAATTGTATGGCTATGTATATAATATGAATATGAATGTGAAAGGACTATGTATAAGAATACGAATAAGGACATGTATATGAATATGAGCACAAGTATGGTACGAGTACTATTATGGGATACGGATGATGACGTAGGTGTACTAATACGTATGAAAAATGGAAAGTCCTACGAAAGGCAAGTAAGCGACATGATGATGATGATATTACTGTCTCCCCTCCTATGCTATTTTCATATGATATCTATTATGCTTCTATATTGATGTTGATCAAGCTTTACATACTCAGTACAATCTTCGTACTGACGTCCTTTTGTTTGTGGACGCTGCGTCATGCCCGCAGGTGCACAGGGAGAAAGACTTGATCCATAGCTGCTTATTCAGAGATTGCATAGCAGAGCTCCATTTCTTTCGGAGTCGTAGCTTTTGGGTACTTATTCTTTTGTGTATATAGTTATGGGCATAGCGGGGTCCTGTCCCGCTCATACGATATGTCATACTCTTAGAGGCTTGTAGTCATGTGTATGTGGGTAGAGATGTTCGGCCATGTCGGCCCATGTTTGTATATCTTTTGTTAGCCACGTCGGCCTTGTACTTATGATGTGGCACAAATGCCTATGATATGTTAAATGATGATTAACGATAAGAAAAGCACGAATTGACTTATGGTTCACCTAGATGTTATGTTATGTACGATAAGGGGGTGCTCGGGTGGGGTAGCACCGGGTGCTCGTCGCGGCCCCCTACCCGGGTTGTGACAAAAGTGGTATCAGAGCAGTTCAGTCCTAGGATGTGTCTACGAGCCGTGTCTAGTAGAGTCTTGGTTATGGGTGTGTTGCGCGCCACACTTATAAACAGGAAGCTGCGGACATTTTAGGAATGAATGACCTTCTTTCATCTCTAAGATCGTGCGATAGAGCTAAGCCATAGGAGATGAGATTCCCTATACTAACCCCTGATTGCAGCGGAAGGTTGGTAATGATAGAAGAAAGTGATTGATGACAATGAAAGCTACGGGGGTAAGCCCCTTTGTTGAGGCTACATTTCCGTAATATGTAATACTATAATGATGAATTTATTGCTGTGAAAGTAAGTCGGTGTTCATATGATAGAGAAATTGATTAAATGTGTCTTTTGATGATAAGTTCAGCTATAAGTTGAGAACTAAGCAAATTGGATGAATCAGAACAGAGATATGCATTGAATAAAGTAAAAATGTTGAGATATGATTGAAATGTAAAGCTGAAGGAGGAAAGAGAAATAGGAGAGGTAACAGGGCAGATCGCTACAGGATCAGGTACACCTCGAAGTGCAATATATGAGGTAAGTTTTAACGTCCTTGTGCTTTTACTTGAAAGCGGGAGCCCTATGTGGCTGAGATATGTCGTATATTTATATATATATATATATATATATATATATATATATATATCTGTGAGGCATTGTTGGTATTTGCTGCGTGCTGGTTTTGAGATAGTAAGAAATACAGAGGGAACTCTGCCGAAATTTTCCCAGAATCTAAAGGAGATAGGATATAAGCTTGCAATATGCCCTAACGGGAAAATATGATGTGCAAAAGAGTAGTGGCAGAATGCGACTAAGTTAGGAGTATCGTTAATGACTACGGGAGTCGAGTTAGATAGTATTGAATGGATAGTAATGGCAGTGATGAGAGCGATATTGATACGGTAAAGAGAAATGCTAGAGTAAAACAAAAGGGGGTTGGAAGCACTAAAACATGACATGGAGGAGAAATTGTAACTCTAATAAAGGGCGATACTGGAGTAGCGATTGGATGTATAAGCACGAGTAAATTACGATAAGTTTATTAGCAAAATAAAGTAACAGCACCCGGAGACAGAGATACGAATATGAAGGGTTATAGTGAATGTGAATACAGTGATGAAATGACTTACATGGTAAAGTGTAAGAGGGCCGATTAGAAGGAGTAACTGGTTGAGTATACTTACTCCGTAAGGTTTATATTATTCTGCGAACCGGCTTGCGAATGAGACCAAGAAGTGTCACTTGTAGAGTTGATTATTATCAGGATATAATGAAGACATGGCGAGAACTAGGATACGAAGTAAGTAAAGTATAGCAAGGAAACGACTAAAGATGTGACATGTTCTATATGAATAAGGAGTGAATACAAGTATGAAACCAACAAGTGAGCCCTAGAGAAGTAGATGAGAAAGCTTATAAGACCTTGCTAAAGGAAAGCCCAGCATAGAGGTTCTTCACTGACAAGAAATGATAGTAGCAATGAAAAAAAAAAGGGGGGAGGGGGGGGGGGGAGTTAACTTGAAAAGGAAATTAGAGAAAGGTGATATGGCAAAGTCGTAGTAGTGGGTGATTGGTATGATCAAGAGTACAAGTGATATCTTTAGCTGGATGTAAAAGACCAAGACTGTCGAAGAATGAATTGTACAAAGGCAGCATACTCTAAAGGACAAAGCGGTGCTAAGTTGAGAATAAGGTCCCTCGTGCGAAGAATCAGGGATTGATTATAAAACAGGAGAAAACAAGATAAATTGAGGAGGAAGGTATGTAGAGGAATAAGAATGACAATAGAGAGAAAAGGAAATATGCGAAATACGTATGCTTAAGAAGAAATTGTGTTATGGCTAAAGGAAGGTGCACCTCCACCGAATATCTTATACCAAGTTAGAACGAGTAGAGTATATGAAGTAACAGTTGAAAAGAAAAGATGATCATGAGTTATGAATGCTTACCGTACGGCAGTAAAATGATAGAATAAAGCTATCGCCAAGGACAAACGCCATATGATCACGTTTGGTTTTGAAACCAACGTGGAGTGCAAAACAAGAGTAAAAGAGTATGAGTCATAAGGAATATTAGTTGCGCATGAGGCTTGGGTCCTGAACAGCAAAGGTGACGTTACAGGTAAAACCCAGGGGGAAGCGAGTGAAGGGAATATAAGTGTAGAGATTGAAATGATGGACTCCAAGGTGTGACAAATATAGACTCTAAAATAAAGAATGAGAGTTATGTAAAAATGAGTCTAACAACGAGTAAATAAACGAACTTGAATCGAGCAAGCATCTGACACTGTAAGGGGAATCATTTACGAAGACCTTGAACCATGTGACATTGACGAGTAAATAACTCAAGGGGTATGTAAAGGATATGTGTATGATATGATTACGAATAAGAATACGTACATGACATGCATATGAATATGACTATTGATACGACGGGTAAATGAGTACGATTTCGAATACGAATACGGATGTCGATACCTGTATATGTATAGAAATGTATGTTCACGAATCACACAAGAATGATTATGCCACTTGCAAGTATTGATGCGTCGCCAATGGAACCAGGTGATTGCGTATGCTTCTAGACAATTACGGAAACATGAACAGAACTATCCAACCCACGATTTAGAATTAGCCGCAGTGGTCCATGCATTAAAGATATGGCGACATTATTTATATGGTGTCCATGTGGATGTTTATACAGATCATAAGAGCCTTCAGCATATCTTCAAGCAGAAAGAGTTAAATTTGTGACGACGACGATAGTTGGAGTTGCTAAAGGATTACGATGTTGATATCTTGTATCACCCCGAAAAGGCTAACGTTGTGGCTGACGCTCTTAGCCGCAGATCCATGGGAAGTCTAAGTGATGTACGACCAAAAAGGAAAGAGATGGCCCGTGAGCTTCAACAGTTAGCGAGCCTAGGAGCCCGAGTAGTGAACTCAAGTAGCAGTAGAGCTACTACTCAGAATTCAGCAGTTTCATCGCTAGTAGCGGAAGTAAAAGAGCGACAATATGAGGATCCCATGCTAATGCAGTACAGAGATACACTCCCTCAGAAAGAGGAGTCATCATTTGATATTTCGGAAGACGGAGTTCTCCGATGTCGAGGCAGGTTATGTGTTCCCGATGTGGTAGGTCTACGTCACCAAATATTGAGGGAAGCTCATTGTTCCCGTCACTCCTTCCACCCCGGAGCGACGAAGATGTATCACGACATTAAGTCTATATATTGGTGGAATGGGATGAAGAGAGATATGGCGGAATTTGTTGCTCAATGTCCTAATTGTCATCAAGTGAAAATCAAGCACCACAAGCCAGGTGAATTGTTGCAAGATATGGAAATCCCAACTTGGAAGTGGGAAGTGATTAACATGGACTTCATTTCAGGTTTGGCTCGTTCTCGACGTAAGTATGATTATATATATGGGTGATTGTGGATAGACTCACAAAGTCAGCTCATTTCTTACCGGTCAGAACGACCTGTGTGGCAGAAGATTATGCAAGGCTTTACCTTAAAGAGATAGTAAAACTCCATGGCGTCCCGGTATCTATTATCTCCGACAGAGGGACTCAGTTTACAGCTAAATTTTGAAGATCGTTCCAAGAGGGTCGAGGGACCCAAGTACGGTTAAGTACGACATTTCACCCACAGACCGATGGGCAAGCTGAACGCACTATTCAGACTCTCGAGGATATGTTACGAGCATGTATGTTAGATTTTGGGGGAAATTGGGGTGATCATTTGCCACTCATTGAATTTGCTTACAATAATAGTTACCATTCCAGCATTCAAATGGCATCGTATGGAGCTCTATATGGGCGAAAGTGTAGATCCCCAATTGGGTGGTTTGAAACCGGAGAAGCTAAGTTGATAGGGCCAGACTTGGTCCAGCAAGCAATAGAGAAAGTCAAGCTCATACAAGATCGGTTGCTAGCGGCTCAAAGTCGTCAGAAGTCCTATGCGGATAATCATCAAAGGGACTTAGAGTTCCAAGTTAAGGATTGGGTATTCTTGAGAGTGTCAACAATGAAAGGCGTTATGAGATTTGGCAAAAAGGGGAAGCTCAGTCCCCGGTATATTGGGCCATACGAAATTGTGCGCAAAATAGGCAAAGTGGCCTATGAGCTAGATCTACCTCCAGATTGGGAGTCAGTCCATCCAGTATTTCATGTCTCGATGCTTCGGAAGTGTGTTGGAGATCCTACGAGGATCATCCCAGTAAATGATATTCAGGTGACAGAAAAGCTAACTTATGATGAAATACCCATTGCCATATTGGATAGGCAAGTACAGAGGCTTAGAAACAAAGAAGTGGCCTTAATTAAAGTTCTGTGGAGAAATAACAATCGAGAGGAAATGACATGGAAAGCAGAAGAGAATATGCGATCCAAATACCCACAATTATTTCAGCCCTTGGAAGAAGTCCTAGATGAGACGACAAAATCATAAGGTATGTATGACTCCTTTTTATGCATTTAGGTCGTGTGTGGCCAAATTTCTATTGTTGTCGTATTATTGTCCTGTGAGGCATTGCTATTGTGGGATGTTGTGACAATATGGTATTGCCACTTTATAAAGGAAACTCTGGCGAAATTTTTATAGAATTCCCCAAGCCTTTAACATTCGAGGACGAATGTTCCTAAGGGGGGTAGAATGTTACACCTCGGAAAATTTCCCGTTGGTACGCAAGTGAACGAACTAATGATGTGTGCGAGAAGTGTGAGTGTATAAAGTTTCATGATCAATGTGCGTAAATGGACGAGAATGATTAGAATGAAAAGTCGAGAAATGAGAAAAATTGAAAGTTGGCAAAACTGCCCAGTGGTCGTATAGTGCAAAATACGGACCGTAAAGTGAAATACGGTCCGTAAACTTGAAGTCGTAAACTGGCATGTCCAACTTCAACTTTCTGCCAGCCGAGGAAATGGCTAAATACGACCTGGTGGACGGACCGTAAAGTGATTTACGGCCCGTAAACCATGGTCGTAAATCACCATGCATGCAGGCCAAAGTTTCTGGTTCTGCTTAAGCTTAAAAACGACCATGAGGGACGGTCCGTAAACTGAAATACGGACCGTAAACCTCCATGGATGACCACTGTTCACCCAACACAGATTTTTCAATTTATTAAATATGAGGATCAAGACTTGTCTTATTTCATTTCCACATTACACCACTTCTCTCTAAAACTTCTCTCTACATTTATTATATGAGTTTTCAAGGATTATAAGCCATCAATAACATTAAGACAAGTGAATCAAGGATAAGGGAATCATCAAGGATCATCCAAGTCATGAAATCCAAATGGAGAAAAACTAGGGTTTTGCTCAAAGAGGAGTATTATCAACCAAAGCTTGTTCCTACAACTTCTAAGGTAAGATCTATGATTTTTACAAGATGTTTAAGGTATTGGAGAATTAAAATACATGGATTGTAGAAAATGTGGTCAACTAGGTCATGAATGGTGAATAGTGACTTTGAGGAATAGTTTGCATTGAATTATGAATGTTGTTGTGTTACGATATGAATGTATTATAAATGGTACTAAGATCATGAACTAGACACTTTACACGAATGGACCAAGTTGGAGGTCATGACCATAAATATGGGAGAATTAGAAGCAAATTGAGAAATCTAGGTAATGTGAATGACTAATGGCCATTGTTATGATATTAATGAAGGTATAGACGCTAGCACTGGAAGGAAACGTGCAAGTGTAGAATAGTCCGACGAAAAGGTATGTAAGGCTAACCCTTCTTTCATAAGGCATGGTTCTTGGAAAAATTTCAAATTCCTCTATATGAATATGTTGTATTCAAATGATTGACACTCCGAGCTCATAAGCTCACGATCCTCAACATGTTCTACGATTGTACTACGCCCCTCATATGACGAGTAAGTCTATGATATAGAAGTAACGATAATGATGATGATAGTAATGATAGTGATATCAATAATGATGCTAAAGGTGCCTACGGGCTATTATACTTATATGTGCCTATGAAGGGCTATAATGAACCCCGAGCTTATAACGCCGGGTAGAATATATGTATATGAATATGTATGAAGTCTGTATACGATTACGAAACGCGCGCGCACGTCTGCAGATGGTACGGATAACCCTGAAGCCTTGGTAGGGCCAGGTAGAAATAACATTGAGCCTTGATTGGCTAAGTACGTATGAAACACCGAACCTTATGGTCGGGCACGCTATGTATGTATATAAGTGTATGGCTATGTATATAATATGAATATGAATGTGAAAAGACTATGTATAAGAATACGAATAAGGACATGTATACGAATATGAGCACAAGTATGGTACGAGTACTATTATGGGATACGGATGATGACGTAGGTGTACTAATACATATGAAAAATGGAAAGTCCTACGAAAGGCAAGTAAGCGACATGATGATGTTGATATTACTGTCTCCCCTCCTATGCTATTTTCATATGATATCTATTATGCTTCTATATTGATGTTGATCAAGCTTTACATACTCAGTACATTCTTCGTACTGACGTCCTTTTGTTTGTGGACGCTGCGTCATGCCCGCAGGTGCACAGGGAGACAGACTTGATCCATAGCTGCTTATTCAGAGATTGCATAGCAGAGCTCCATTTCTTTCGGAGCCGTAGCTTTTGGGTACTTATTCTTTTGTGTATATAATTATGGGCATAGCGGGGTCCTGTCCCGCTCATACGATAGGTCATACTCTTAGAGGCTCATAGTCATGTGCATGTGGGTAGAGATGTTCGGCCATGTCGGCCCATGTTTGTATATCTTTTGTTAGCCACGTCGGCCTTGTACCTATGATGTGGCACAGATGCCTATGATATGTTAAATGATGATGGTCATCTAATGAGATCAATATGATTAACGATAAGAAAAGCACGAATTGACTTATGGTTCACCTAGATGTTATGTTATGTACGATAAGGGGGTGTTCGGGTGGGGTAGCACCGGGTGCTCGTCGCGGCCCCCTAGCCGGGTCGTGACACAAACATTAGCCATAAACACTTAAGAGTCCAATTCTAAACCAACACTTTATTTACAGAAATTTCGGCAGCATTTCCCCTGTAAATACAACCATCCCCGAGAATCCAACTCGGCTAAATCATCAACAACAAATCCGAGAATTTAACTCGGCCAACTTAGCAACAACAATACCAACAGTTATTACAACTATATCGACAATCAATTCAAAACGCATTCCAACGTTAACAACTTCTTTCTACAAACTTCGACGGCGTTCCATTTATGTTAGATTCATAATTACTTACATATTCAAGTTCTAATCCGCAACCATTCAAACAATATTCAAAAAAACTTCAAACAATCCGTACAATATTCACAATAACCAACCCATATGCCATTCCACCCGAAACCTTCCAAATGGAACAAGAACAATAACAACACTTTTTCTTCCTTCAATTTCATGAACTTCACCAACAATTCACACACTAACAACATTGTTTTCCATAATTACAAGAAATGGCTTTTAACATCACATTAGTTTCTAAACAACTCTCCAACACTTGCAACTTCAACTAGAATCACCAAACTTTCATTATCAACATAGAATTCATGACAACAACAATCAAAACACTAAGTAAAATTGATTCATTCTCTTCTACACTCATTTCTACACACTACAACATACACAATCATCCATAACATATAAAAGAAGATTAATTCTTACCTTTTTCCCTTAACTTCTCACTTGGCTATGATTATGAACTTGCAACAAAGAGAGGTCTTCTTGCTCTAACAATTATACCACGTTAAAGAGGACCCTTGAATTAGTAGGAATACTAGAAGAAAATATTTTTTTGGATCAAAATTGAAGGCTTCAAAATTTTTCTTCTTTTCTTTTTCTTGGCCGAATGGCCCTTCTCACTTTGGTCTCAAGTTTTTCTTGAATGTTCTTGAATTGGAGATGACAAAATGATAATGGGTCATCCCTTTTATTAATTATTTTTTAAGCTTTCATATGGGCCTTGGCCCTTTCCCCCTTGGCCGGCCACACTTGACCATTTTTTTCAAGCCCAAATATTTCTTTTTATTCCAAGCCCATTTTATTTCATGACCAATTTTTGTAATTCATGAAAAACTATTTTCCTAACTTCCAAATTTGCCCTTAGCCTTCCTCAATATTTCCGCATCAATATTTTCATGAACAACTTATGTATTAAACAAGATCAAAATATAGCCTTGTCTTTAACTTGTCACAATTATCCCAAATTATCCGAATGTGCAAAATACGGGATATAACAATAGGCCCTCATATTCAGTATAATTATTATAATCGGTGATACTACTTTCTTTGCCAAAATTTTCATACTTTTTCGCATCGAAATTTCCTTTTATTGCAACCCAAGGTGTTCTTTGGGTTCTTCATCCTTTCCATTATTGTCTGTGAAAATAGCTTGGAGACCTTCCTTATTTTCTTTTATTACCATTTGGGACATGTCGCTGCATACTTAGGTACGGCGCAATTTTTCCCGATACGATGGATTCAAACCATGGTCTAGAAATGTCATAGCTCATGTCGGCGTGAAACGTTCTCTTGAGTTGTTTTTCATACTTTCTTCCTATGCCTGCCTTATGGCATACTTATTTTCAATTTGTTTCTACTTCTTCTTCATACTTTCTTAATATGCCTATACGTCCCGAGCTTTGGCCTCGAGCTAATACATTTCTTCTTTTGGAGCTTGAGAACGTCATAATTCCATTAGAGCCTAACATGCTCTCGCCCCCTTTTTTAAGGAGGTCCTTATACACCAATAGCCTTCTAGTATCCATCGTCTTCGATAATTATTTGCCACCCTTCACGATTTCTTAAGGCCGAATTTCCTTCATCGTATGGTTTGACTTATCTATCTTTTTGCTAGTTACGATCTTGTATTCAATCAGAATACTTATAAGGGTCAGATCCACTTCTGATGCCTGCTTTACCGTCTTTCCATACCTCTATCTTTTATGACTAATGATTTCCTAGATCGACGAGTTAATGGGGACATCGGGATTCACTATTTTCTTTACGAAGTGTTTGGTTATACCTTACTCTTTTATCCCTCGTCTTTCTTTCTAACTTTATTTATAACATCTCTGAAATTCTTCTGGCTCTGAGTTTCCTGTTCCAATTTACATATGTACTATACCATTAAAAGTCAATATTCCATACCTTTCCATTTCTACTAATAGCCCTTTCATTTGCTTAGCTCACTTATCCGTAATTCTCCTTAACTACTTATTTGCATCACAACTGCGCGTCATAAATTCTTCCGGTGTTCTGCTACTTCTTATTCTTAGCACGAAATCCTTACAATTTAGAGATCGAATCTCTACATTTTTTTAGAAGTTCTTATTCCATGTTACTAATCTCCTACTCCGCTTTGTCAACTCATCATCCTCTTTCTCATCCTTAATGGTTGATCGATTCACCTCAGCCAAACTATTATAGTATCCTTCTTGCTTTGGTAATTAAGGATTTCCATCGACTTTACTCCTCAATTCTCTCCTCCACTCATCATGTTATAGCACTGACCCTGAAGTTCATAGAATATCCCTTCAAAGCTGCAGATCTATTTTATTTCTAAATCCTCTTTTAGGAGAGCTTTCTCGCTTCCCGAGGTGATTATATTTGCTTGACCGCGCATTTATCTCTTCGGTTGCCTCCCAAGAGTTGAGAATTCCTTAACATCGTTGCAGGACCTACTTATTTTTCCTCACTTCCCATTCCTATTCGTGGTTACTCCCTTTCACTCCCACTTATCAAAACCTGTACTTATAATCCCGTGCATTCGTCTTTGTTCCGTGCTACCATACTCCATTCCTTTCATATGCCTGCCTTCAATTTTCGTCCAAATAGTCCTTTGTTTCCTCTGTCGTCCTAAGCTCTCTTGGAAGCTTTACTCGCCTTCGTTACTTACTCATTCCCTACTTTTCCTTGGTGTCATTACATTAGGACGATCCAGCTATAACCCTTTTAAGAAAATCACATTAGCTTGTCCTGCAGCACTTACCACTTGAACTTCAATACCTTATTCAGTCAGTATCTTTAACGTATCACAATATCAACTACCGGCAACACATACTGATTGACCACACATAAAATGTCATCTATACCTCTCCCAACACCTTACTTACAAAACATCCGCAATACTATTTTAAACTTGTCCTAGTTCTGTAGCTGTAATACGTTTTTTCTCTTTTTGCCAAGCCGGTCCGTCTTATCTCTCACCATAATTTGGGTTTCCCCACCGTGAGTTTCACACGCCTCTAATTTCTCTCAAGTTATTCTAGTCCCTCATCCCTTTCTTATCTCTAAATTTGTAGGACTCTTAGTACGCTTCCCAGGGGGTCACCCATGCTAATATTACTCTAACCGCAACACGCTTAACTTTGGAGTCCTGATGGGATCCGGTGCGTTAGTGCTGGTACGATCGCATCCACCCTGCTGCGTGACCTTTATCATATGATCTAAAACAAGTTGAAATGCTAATAGGTCCCGATAAAATTCTGTGATGCCTTTTCTTTCTGGTTAAAAGAACCTCCTTCTCTTTCAGCTAAATTATTGCTATTTTAGCCTTTAGGACTCCCAACAACAATCCATCAATCCGCATACATGACTATTTTCCATTCTTAATTTCAAAATTCACAATGGTGACGAAAACATCTAAATCATATCTACTCATAAATACTTTGGTTATGGGCCCCCTTTAGAATTCTCGCTCGTCGCTATTAAGCAATAACCTGCAGTAGTCGTATACACATAGAATATTTCAATAAAAGACTCATGTACCTGTAATCGACCTGTCCTGAGCTCGGTCCGGAGGGCTATAAACAGAAGTGTCCTCTCCATTATCCTCCCACCACCGGCGCTAGTCTGGCCATCGTCATCTATCTTATCTGAATCTGAGGAATACAGATACTCAGGCAACTCCTGATTCACTGACAACCAAGATAAAGGGCTGGAATAATCAGTAACACTCTCAGGCGTAGCTGGCCTGACATAGTGCTCTGCCATAGGAGCAGTTGTGGGAGTCAGCTCTAGTACTAGTATAACCTCAGGGATCTCCTCTTCCGGTGTCCCATACAAACCTTCGGACGGGTCTGTGTCATAGCTGCCCTCCGGTGGATCCTCCTCTCTAGAAGTCATAAATTCGGGTGGAATCGTCGCAGGGTCCTCAGAGGGATCAGTCTCAATGGAATAGCTAAGGCTCCTCCTGCTCGGTCCTGGAGCCTGTGGTCCTGAATTTACTCTAGGGGTCTTCTTAGCACCCTCACTATCTGAGGCTGATCTCTTCGCCTTTATCAATCTATGCTTACCTACAAGAAAAGAGGGTCAGAAATAATCTTTCCTAGACTCTAGCTATATCGCACGATCTAAGAAAGAAAGAAATGTCAATGATTCCTAAATGCCCTGTAACCTCTAGTTTATAAGTGTGGCCAGCTTCACACCCATAAACAGGACTCTACCGAACACGATCTGTAGATAATCCCTAGGACGAACTGCTCCGATACCACTTTTGTCATGAATCAAACCGATGGGCCGTGACTAGCGCCCGAGTTGGACACTCGTATACGAACCTGTTAGACATAATCAGACTGATACTAAGGATAATGTGGAAATCTGTAAAAGCATGTTGTAGACTCATAATGCCATATATTAGAATGAACCTGTCTCCTGAGGATTCACAGTTAACCAAACATGACAAAATATGCAAACCGAACTACATCTATATAGTTAACCAAACCATTTATACCCAACCCACACATGTCTACAGACCTCTAAGAGTATAAAAAAGTCTATTTCTAAAGGATCAGTAACAAAATGACACAAGCTCCGTAACAATGGAGCTCTCCAAGCAGCCGAGCAGATGTCCTAAGCTGGAGGATCACCAAACTGAGTGTCTGTACCTGCGAGCATGAAACGCAGCCCCCAAAGAAAGAGGGTCAGTATAGGAAATGTACTGAATATGTAAAGCATGAAGTACAGTAACGAAGATCATGACTGAGTGAAAAGATGACAGGAAATAAGTATGATAATCAAGGAATACCAAAGCGTCTGTACCTTATATTGAGAGTCATGCATATATATAATACACCGTACCCGACCCATTATGGGACTCGGTGAATGAATTCATATACATATATACCGTACCCGGCCCATTATGGGACTCGGTGAAATATAATACGTACCTGGCCCTCTAGTGAGGGACTCGGTGAAATATAATATGTACCCAACCCTCTAGTGAGGAACTCGGTGAAATACAATACGTACCCGGCCCTCTAGGGAGGGACTCGGTGAAATATAATACGTACCCGACCCTCTAGTGAGGGACTCGATGAAATATAATACATACCCGTCCCTCTAGTGAGGGACTCGGTGAAATATAATACGTACCCGGCCCTCTAGTGAGGGACTCGGTGAATAATGCAATGAAACTGTGCATGAGTAATAGGAGCAATCATGTACAAAATGAATCATCATTTGGGATCCAAGAGAATAATTAGAATGAACCAACACTTGAGAATCAGAGACAACTGTCATGTCAAGTACTACTGAGAACTAGAGTTCATTGGAGTCATGTATGCTCATCGTTTGCTCATTTTATGTAATTCATGCCAAAGAAGAAAGAAGGGATAGCTTTACATACCTTTAAGCTTATCTATTCGCTCAACTTCTACTTCTCGAACTCGCAAATCTACAATAAAGGGAATTCATACTATCGTTAGGCTCGTTATCAAGTGCTTACCTTAAGCCTCTAAGTTAACTCTTTCTAGAATCTGCCGAAATTTCGGCAGCATCTCCCCTGTTTATATACCTAGCCCGAAATCTCAATTCAACAACCAACAACAACAACCACAATACCAACATCCACCATAATACCATTACTACCAAAATACTCCATAAATTATTCCATATGATATTTATCCCATATTTCCGCTAACAAAATTATGATACGGCTATTTAACAGTTCAATCTCCGTAAATAAACCAAGATTAACATTAATAATAAGAGATTCATACCTTTCTCCCGATAATATTGTTATATCTCAACTTTTTCCCATCTTGAACTGAGCCAAATGCGTTGCTATACGATTTTGTGATCGCAACTGTACACTACATGCATCGGAATTCGGGAATTATACCTGGTTCGAGCTTAAATTTGATGTTAGGAAGTTGTGGGAGATTTTCAGAATATTTGAGGGTTTTTCTGGGTGTTTGGATGAAGATGGGGGGGGGGGGGGGGGGAAGCCCCCCTTATATAGAGTTCCAGAATCTGTCCAAACCGGCCTAAAATCTGGTCAGCGCGTTCGCGCTGCCTTCTGGTGCGTTCGCACAGGCTTATTTTTTTGCCTGCGCGTTCGTTCAGTAAAAAGGTCATAACTTTTGATCCCGATATTGTGTGAAGGCCCAAGACCTATGGTTGGAAAGCTATTTCAATTATCTACAACCTTTATTTTTGGTGTGTTTCCAAATTCCAAACTTATAATGTCGTTTTGGCTTCTCAAGTCAGATCATCCGAAAACGTATCCTTAAATCATCCTTTCGGAGGGCTTATGCCCACATTTGGCTTAGGGGTCCTTCTTAAGACTTCCTCAACTTCCCATGTACTACTCTTATAAATTTTCATATGTCCTTTTATAAAACCCCAGCATGTGGGCCCCACCTTAATGAACTTCACCCTGGGCTTTTGCTTTGTCTCAAAACTTATCTTGTTCCAAAAGATATCCTTCCTCCAAGTTGGACCATTAACCCTAGTTTTCGAAATTCACCTACTTTCCAATCCTTTCGTGGCTTGTTAACTAAACTAAATCTTCATGATAATAAAGTAAACGCATGCAACCATACATGCCCTTAAAAGTAACTCCAAAATCCATGCTTGGTATGACCGACACTTACAAATTTCAATGTATAGAACTACGGGGTGTAACAGGATATACGACTCAAAACATGTCAAGACTAACAATGAATCTTCCATAAATGACATCAAGTTATTGGAAATACTGAAGCACGCACAAACGCTAGTTTTGGGTAAGTATTCAATGTTGCTCAACCCTTATGCTCTCAGAACGACCAAAGAATGTCCCACACACATATATACAAGGAACTGGGACGAAGATGAAAGAGAAAAGAAACATCACACTCACAAAAACGTTCACACACTACAAATGCACATACCATATGCTTGCCCTTACTTTCAATGCCATAACTTTGGACAGTTCAGTCGTGATCACACTAGGACTTGTTCTTTCCTTGCAATGTAGGCTTAGGGATGGGTAGGATAATTATTTAGAAATTAGTGAATCACCCTCCTTGAACACTACACTTTTCTTTCAGTTTGATTCGCCTCTTATTTTTCTCCCTTTGTTTTCACTTTGGCGACCTTGATGTGGTTTGCTACTAATGAAACTAACTTTCTTTTTGTGCTACAATTTTCTGATTTTCTCTTTTTTTTTTCATTGAACTACTCTTTTTTTTCCTGATTTATACTTATTTTACAACAACCACATCGAATTATAACCAGATAAATCACGCCACCCCTAACTTAGGCTTTTAGCCTCTTCTTCAGACTTCTGTCACCCCCAACTTAGGCGTTTCACCTCTTCTCTCTAATAATGTCAAGGAGGGAACGGTTGCAAATATGAAATTTAATTAAACTGGGCACGGGTTTGTTAACGACTAGTCAAGAAAAAGGTCAAAGGCTCAAAAGGGGAAACTAGGGATTATTTACATCATAGGGTAAGGCTTATAAGGCAATAGTGACTGAATTAAACAAAGAAAGCCTAAGATCACTTTACAACCAAATTATCCTAAGCATTCAGGCATGAAAAGCCGGGCAAGTTCTAGATTGCAAATGTAGAATATGAACACAACTAATGCACTCACACACACAATGGCATAAGGATCACTTTATTTACTACCCAAGTAACATTCGACATGCATAATACCCCAATACTCAAACTTTCATAAACAGAAGCATGCATGTCAAACACACAATGGCATAAGGATCAATTTATTTACTACCCAGGTAACATTCGACACACATAATGCCCCAATACTCAAACTTTCATAAACAGAAGCATGCATGTCAATACAAAGACATCCCGAGCATATACCATCATTTTTCGGAGAGGGGTCATGTTTTCATCAAACACTTTCAAAATCAACAAGCATAGCCTTAAGTCATTAATCACTACTATCTAAGTCATAGCTACTCTGTCCTATCTAAATAACCTAAACATGCCAGTTTCAACATAAATAAACCCCTAAGGAAAGGAATTCTGGCAAAGAAATGCTGAGGGGGTCCTCAACATATATATACAGATACACAACCCCCACCCCCAACAGAAAAACTGGGCATTGTCGCCAGTGCATCAATATAAGCATAAAGGAAGGGTAGGGGGTACCTGAGGCGCACTAGGCACTCTAACCATCAGCCTCAGTCACCATTACCTCAGTACCAACAACAGTAGTCTTACCAGTACTGGGGTTAACAGTAGGTGGGTCCTCTGGCCTGGTGCCACTCGACGAGCACTCCCTAGTCCTGTGTCGAGGTCGATCTGTCATGGACTGCAGCTTAGCTATCTCAATTTGCTCCATCTCCTAGAGATCAGACCGGGCATAAATAGCAGTATCAAGCACCCATCCGGAAGGAGTCCTGGACATCACCACCTTCTTCCCTTTATCCCTGGGTAGGAACTCATCATCTGGTACTAAGCTCACCACATCGATCAACGAATCAAGGTCCTCATCCACCGGCTTGGCTGGCTCCTCAGTAACGACTTAATCATGAGTTTGTCGTGTCCGCATATCTTCCTTGTGGTGATCCAGCTCAACTCTAAACTCACTGACATCGGACCCTCTTAGGCCGCTACGCTCCATCGCAGTTAATCTAGTCTCAAAACCATCTAACCGGGTTTGAAATAACTCATGTGGCCTAGTTTGTGCCTGTATGACTGGCTCCAATGCAATTCTAATCTGTCTCTCCACCGACGCCTCCATTTGTAATGCCAAAATCTTAGACTGAACATTACCCTAATGAGCCTTAATCGCAAACTTCTTAAAAATTCTCTCTCGTTATTGAAAACGTATCAGTAGGCTGCAGTTGTGTACATGAAGGAGTGGCAACTGGTCTTTGCACTGATGCTATAGCATAAATAGTCCTCATAGGAGGATGTGCAATCCTCGAGGAAAGAGGTGCAGCAGTGCTCTGCTCGGCCACGGTGGATGACATCGTCTTAGTATCACGAACCACATTAGGGAGAGGTACTGCAACGGTCACGTCTCCGGTGGTCTCATCATCAGGCTCAACATCGGCCTCCTCGTGC